>NW_026114642.1:0-61356 GCF_025201925.1 Gopherus flavomarginatus | reverse complement strand
TCTTCCTGTGTTTCTTCTCACATCCACTTATTAAAAATTCTGGTTTCCTTGATTAACACTTGACAGATTTAGGTTCATGGTCTTAAAAGGTTAAATTAGTTAACGTCTCTCTTTGCGTGAGATAGTCGGTTGCTAGGCATCAAGTCTAGCATTATGCTGGTAAAGTCAGAGGCTTTAAACATAACTTAACATGCCTTAAAACTGAGGCAACTATCTCAGCTCCACCAATGGGGAATCGGTGAGGAAGGTCCCTTGATGGTCGGGTAGTGAATTCTGGGGCTGCCTGACTGCTCCCAGCCTCTCTTGCAGGCCCCAGCTGGCTCAGGAGTCGGTTCCTACAGTGATAATTCTCTTCCAACTGGGCAATTAGCTGAGCACCGGTGATTTTTTTCAATGCGCAGCCCTCTCTCTCTGCCCAGCTGTATTTCCTTCTTAAGGAGATGGTTATAGACCATCTCCATGCTGTTCCTAAGGGTTCATGGACTCACAGGCCTGTGCTCTCTCAGCTCCCCACGAGCCCTGGAGGAACCCCTTCAGTGCGAAGCCCTTCTTGGGGGTCCACTCTCTATCGGGGGTTAAGCCGCACCTCTCGGAGCCTCCAGCATGACACATCTCTTGCTAATCTCCCTTTGTTTATTGCCTCCCCAGATCACTTACTGCAGGATGCTCTGTCCACGGGGTGCAGTTTGATCCCACCACTGCCACCCGTTGTCATGCAGTCACACCGGGCAATGCTCTGGAACTACTCCATATGAAGCCAGTCAGGACTCTGGGGGAGCCTCCTCTCTTTGAGCATACTGTCTCCAGGGCAGGAAGTTTACACAGCTTTGACCTTCCTGGGTCTGACCTTGGAGCATTCAGCATCCCCTTTTTACACTGGTGGACCAGTTACTCAAGGGGATGGACAATTTTGCCCTGGTGTAGATTGATAATCTTGGTATTTGTAGTCATGTGAGCCAGGTTAAACAAGTGCCAGACTGGCTCTGGGGTGCAGGTATGACTATAAAAGCTGGGAAGTGCAAGACGGGGATGTCGGAGGTGTCATACCTGGGCCACAAGGTGGGGGACAGTGTCTAAAGCCAGTGCCAGCCCAGGTGGAAGTGATGAGATATTGGGCCGCTCCTGAGACTAAAAAGAAGGTCCAGGCTTTCGTTGGGATGGCAGGCTACTACCGGAGGTTTGTGCCCCACTTTAGCTCCATAGTCAGCCCAATTACTGAACTGAAGGTGGTCTGAACCGAGCAGTGCCAGAGGGCTCTCGGTGCTCTGAAGGAGGCTCTCTGGTCAAGGGCCTGGTGCTGGTAAACCTGGATTTTGACAAGCCCTTTATGGTGTTCATGGATGCCTCAGAAAAAGGGCTGGGTGCAATGCTAATGTAGGTTGACAGAAATGGACTGACACATCCCATTGTGTACCTGAGCAGAAAGCTGCTGCCTGGGAAGCAGGATTCTGCACCCATAGAAAAGGAATGTATGGCCATGGTGTGGGCCCTTAAAAAGCTGCAGCCATCTATTTGGGCGGCGCTTCACTGTGTTTACTGAGCATTCGCCCCTAATGTGGCTACAGCAGATGAAAGAGGCAAAAAGTAAAGCTCCTGAGGTGGAGTCTCCAGCTTCAGGATTATAACATGAAGGTGGTCCATGTTCAGGTGAGCGCCGACGGCATTTCCTGGAAAGTGGCCCCGCTCAGTTTGGTCTTGGAGGGGGGAGATGTGATAAAGACGTGCTTTATTCATATTGTTATGTTGCATGTGAGCCTTACTGTTGTATATTAATACTGTGTGTTGCTTAGTTTCCCAGAGTACTGCAATAATAATTAGTTGGTGGTAAATGGGGTGTGCTTTTGCTGAGGCCGTCAGGACAGGTAATCGTCACTCTGTCACTCTGAGCTCAGAAATGGCGGCCTGCAAGGATTTTTATGATTAATATTTGCCACTCCAGGCTTGTATTACACTCAAAGCTTACAGCTTCTCTCTGACTTGGGCTTGGTAAATGCTGCCAACATCCAAATGCAACCTCCTCCCCTTTTGATGGTCGATAGGAAAATTTACCAACTCAGTGTTTGGATATAACAAACGCAAGGCCAGCGGGGGGCCGGGCCTGCCGATGGCCGCAAGTTTGACCTTGGATTGGTAACGCTGCCACCACTCAAGTGCAGACCCCGTGTGAGAGCCCAGAAGTGGTGGCAGCGTTACCAATCCAAGGTCAAACTGCCAGAGTGGGGAATCAGCCTTGACATGGTTGCAGAGGAGTCGGATCATTTTGAGCCAGAAGCACAGAGCTCAGGATTTTAAGAGGACACATTTTTCCTTTTGGGAGCCTGCAAAGCCAGGGAGTCTTTTTTTCTTTTCCTTGTCCTTTCTTTTCCTCCTGATGGGGAGCAGGCATGCATAGGGTTCAGCCTACAAAGCCAGGGAGTCCAATAAGCATTTTTTTTTTTTTTTTTTTTTTTTAGACTCTTCATTTTAGATAATGAGATGCGGTGGGAGGGATCACAAACCTGAGAAAAGTTCATTTGAACACAGGCTTAATATTGAGGAGCAGTGCTTGTAAATGTATTGTGGGCAGGTTCTGGATACATACCCTCTTCCTCCACCAAATCAATCAAGTTTGTATGTGAGTGCACACATACCAGATTGATGGGATCTGGGCATGCTAATTACAAACTACTGTAATTGGTGTGTGTTAAGGGGTGCCTGCAATCTGGGATACTAGGGAGGAGGGCATCAATCTGGCCTCTTCCAACATGACCATCTCCTACATACACATCCACAACAAGAAGGTTTCTGGAGGAAAAGAGAAGAAGAAAGAGGGCAGTTCGGTGTGGTGCGTGGTCTGTTAGAATGAAAGCTAATGATCATTCAGTAATTGTTTTTTTAATATGGGAGTACTGCAAACTGGCACACTGGTTCATCAATTTATTATATTTTAACTGGAAGCACTAACATCTGTGGACTGGTTATCACACTTAGTCTGCATATGTACTCTTTGGAACTGGGGCTTTAACCTGGACAATTACAGGTTTTTTCTGTCTCGTTCTTCATTTATTTACTATTTGGTTAAACAGGTATTTAATTCAAACCACTACTAGTATAGGTTTGCCATTTTGTATAAAATAATAAAATAAATAAATATCTTTGTCAATAAATAAGAGCAATACAATAAAAAATTGACTCCATACATATCCTGTCCACACAAAATAAATCAACATCTTTAAACATTCCACTGCATCTCATTTCACATGATGTAAAAATATCAATAGATTTCAGATCGTATTTCTAAAAATTTGGTTTCCAAACTATTTTGTGATTTCATAATTGAAAATTTTCTAAATTACTTGGATTCTCTTGCCAGCACTGAGGCTGAACTGCTTCTCTGTTAGGAAATAATTGCTATCTCTTCATTTTCATGCTCCTAGCTCTCAGTTATAGTAATATCAGGGTTGGAAGGAACCTCAGGAGGTCATCTAGTCCAACCCCCTAATTCAAAGCCTAGACAGATTTTTGCCCCAGATCCCTAAAGGGCCCCCCTCAAGGATTGAGCTCACAATGCCAGGTTTAACAGGCCAATGTTCAGACCACTAAACTATCCTTCCCTCCCCCCCGCGCTGGGGCCTTTCTTCCTGGTCAGAAAATCCCATTTCCTATCATTGCAACCAAACATGTCTCCAGATGCCCAACTTGCTGATGAGTCTAGGTTGGAATCTCTGAATGAAAGTCCCACCTCAAGTAGCTTAGGAGAGAATTTTTTTTTTTTTTTTTTTTTTTTTTTTTTGCAAAAGCAGCAGGAAATGCTTTGGAAGATTTTCTGGATTGTCACCTGGGCACTTTCCTTCAGGGACACTCAGGGCTTGAGAACCTCTTGGGACCACCCAAAATCTCTCTCTTCATTCTAACTTTATAGCATTTTTCTTTTGGAGGTTGTTCTTGTTCACATTTTTTCTGCTGTTATACTGTGGTTATACTGCACGTTAGGGTTCAGAGATGAGATTTAATCAGAGAAGAGTTGAAGCACATACATATGCAGCAAACATATGTCAGCAATGTTAAAGGACCAATCCTTCCTTTTAAAATTCTTAATTGTTTTGTAACTTTTTTGATATCCTTCATTCATAACGGTTTTCAAGTACATAAAAGGTTACTGCAAGCAGGTAGGAGGGAGAAAAATTGTTCTCCTTAACCTCTGAGGATAGGACAAGAAGCAATGGACTTCCAGAAGTCCCTCTTACTGAGCCCGGGTCGCGGCAGCGGCAAAAGATGCTCCCAGAGTGTGTGAGGAGCCGGAGAAGGAGGGAGGGAGGCGGAGTCCCCTGGAGCCGAGCCCAGGCTGCAGCAGCGGCGAAAAGGGCTCCCAGAGTCAGGGCTGCACGAGGGAGAGCAAGTGGGGCAATTTTCCCCGGACCCCACCGGGGCCCCCACAAGTATGTCGGAGGCTCCTCCTCCTGTCTCCATGTCCCCCCCCCATCACCCGGTGTCTCAGCTGGCAAGGGGGTGGGGCTGCAAGCTGCAGCCGAGTGGCAGGAACTCAGGCCCTGCTGGAACAACATGCTGCTGCAGCGCTGTCCGGGAGAGGGGGTAAGCAGAATGGTAAGGGGTCGGGGCCAGAGATGGGCACCCCCCTGACCCCAGCCCCTCTGAGCTGGGCACCCCTGACCCCATCCTCCCCATGGCCCTGACCCCCAGCTCCGAGCCCAGTCCCTCTGAGCCAGACACCCCCCCCAGCCCCATCCTCCCCATGGCCTTGACCCCCAGCTCCGAGCCCAGCCCCTCCGAGCCGGACACCCCCTGTCATAAACAGATAAGTAAGAGTTAATAGAACAGAAGTACTTCATCTCTCTTTTGCCTGTAAAGGGTTAACAAGATCAGTGAGCCAGGCTGTCACCTGACCAGAGGACCAATCAGGGGACAGGATACTTTCAAATCTTGAGGGAGGGAAGCTTTGTGTGTGCTGTTAGTTTTTGCTTGTTGTTCACTCTGGGGGCTCAGAGGCACCAGATGTGCAACCAGGTTTCTCTCCAATCTCCCTGATACAGGTTCTTATAGATTCAAAATAGTAAGTACAAGGTGATAAGGCTAGTTAGGCTGATGCTTGTTTTCTTTATTTGCAAATGTATATTTGGCTGGAAGGAGTTCAAATTTGCATTTTGCTGAAAAGATTTTAATTTCTACTTGTATACCAAGGCTGGGAGGGTATTCCCAGTGTCCATAGCTGAAAGACCCTGTACCTATTCCATTTTAAATTTACAAAGATAATTTTTACTTTTTTTCTTTCTTTAATTAAAAGCTTTTCTTGTTTAAGAACCTGATTGTTGTTTTTTATTCTGGTGAGACCCCAGGGGACTGGGTCTGGATCCACCAGGGAATTGGTGGGGAGAAAGGAGGGAAGGGGGAGAGAGAGGTTAATTTTCTCTCTGTGTTTGGATTACTTTCTCTCTCAGGGAGAGTCTGGGAGTGGGAGAGAGATGGAGGGGGAAAGGTGCATTTTCCTCTCTGCTTAAGATTCAAGGAGTTTGAATCACAGTGATCTTCCAGGGTAACCCAGGGAGGAGAAGCCTGGGAAAGGCAATGGTGAGGGAAAGGGTTTACTTTCCTTGTGTTAAGATCCAGAGGGACTGGGTCTTGGGGATTCCCGGGCAAGGTTTTGGGGAGACCAGAGTGTACCAGGCACTGGAATTCCTGGTTGGTGGCAGCGCTACAAGTACTAAGCTGGTAATTGAGCTTAGAGGAATTCATGCTGGTACCCCATCTTTTGGACGCTAAGGTTCAGAGTGGGGAATTATACCATGGCACCTCCTGACCCCATCTCCCCAGAGCCCTGAGCCCAGCCCCTGTGAGCCAGGCACCCCCCAACTCCGAGCCCAGCTCCCCACACAGCTCTGGGCAACAGCAGCACCACCCCCAGGCAGCGACAGCCCATTGGCATCAACAATCACCATCACCCAGCAACAGCTCATCATGTAATTGCAAATGTTTACATACCATTAAAGCATTTTATGTTTTTAAATAATGCATTTAGTGTATTTTCAAATTATTACAAATTAATTTTGAATGTATTTCACGAGTTATTTTTTACACTTCCAAATACATGTTACTATAATATTGCAACGTATTTTTTTTTATGGAAGGGGCCCCTGAAATTGCTTTGCCCCGGGTCCCTTGAATCCTCTGGGCAGCCCTGTAATTGTCAGTCTGGGAGTTTATCCAATAGGCAACTTTCCACTAAGGCAGCTATTAAAAATCAACAGCAATAGACTTTTCTAACTAGATTATTGATCAAAACATCCTGAGCCATCCCTGTTTGTGAGATACAAACTAATTTTTTTCTAGTTACTTTGTTTACTGAAGGCATTTGAAATAAACAATTAGATTTCCCTCTTTAAAACATTCACATCAGCCTTTTAAAGTGGTCAAGGAAAGTTTCCTGAAATTAGGAAGCTACTCAGTCCACTGTTGCCAAATTAAAATGGGATAACTAATGAGTATATAACAACTTACCCAGATCTCCCCCAATCACTTCTTGTACCTTTAAAAAAAATCTGTTGTTCTTTCAAACAAAACCAACCCCCACTCACAACATATTCAGCTGCCACAGTGATGCACATTGTATAAATATGTACACAAAGGTGGAGATAGTTACACATACTGGACATTAAGATTATTTTTCTACTGTGCAGAGGTTCCTTAGTTTCTCTCTCTCTTGGTAGGTTGATAGACCTGGACTGGGTGCTTGAATTTCATACCTACTTTTCTCATTGTCCCAAATTCACATTACTCCTGGGGGAATTCTGCACACAATAGTTTAAAATTCTGTATATTTTATTTGTCAAAAATAACATAATATAGTCACACCAGTTTCAATTATTTTTGGTCATTTATTTCAAAATACCTGTCAGCAAGTATGTCTCTAACAATACAGACAACAAAAATGATTCAGGAAAGGTTTTTTTTTGACAAATAGATTCCGTGCTAGGCATATTAATACAGAACTCTGAGTAATAATTCATTTAAACTACAATACAGAACCATATTTCCTCCATGCCTCAGAAGCAGGTTAAAGACTTGGGGGAGTGAGGGGTAATGGAGGAGGTGAGGGAGTGGGAAGTAAATTGCTGGGAAGGAGTCTGGGTGTGAACTTGGAGAATTGTTGGGTATGGGTGGGAAAAGTATGGAACAGGTTTTCTGGTGCGGGGTAAGGAGAGATTCCTCCATGTAGACCCTGGCTGAACCCTTGCTTCTGCCATTCAGTCAGGCACATCTGCCCTTGTCCCCATGCGTTCCTGCACCCTTTTGTGTCTTTGCATCCCCTATCCACATATGTCCTTCCACACCCCCTCCCGCTATCCTCATGTGGCCCTACAACGCTCCCCCTGTCCCCATATATCTCTGTGCCCCCACCCAGCCACTCCCCAGTCCCTATGTAGCTCTACATCTCCTCCCCCACCACAATATGGCCTTGGACCTTCCTCCCCACTGTGGCCCTGTGCCTCCAATCCCATTCAGCCCCTGCCCCAGTCTGTCCTCCCCAACTAGTCCTTATGAGCCCCTTTATGACCCGCCCCCCCAGCAGCAGTAGCATAGCTGGGGGAGAGCAGGGGAGTGGCTGCTCCCCACTGAGCACATTCCCCCAAAGTGGTGCCTTTTTAAATTTTACACTCACCCCAGCAGTCCAGGTCTTTGGTGACAATTTAGCGGTGGGTCCTTCAGCTGCTCCAGGTCTTCAGCAGCAAGTTCTTCAGTCTTCAGCTGCAAGACTTGGGGTTTTCTTTCTTTTTTTGCCCTTCTCTACTTTGGCACCTTTTTTAATGTGTTCGCTCCACCTGCTGGTAGAACCTGCCTACGCCACTGCCCAGCAGCCCCACACTGTCTGTCTCCCCATAGCCCCTGTCTCCTGACCTGGCCCGCTGCAAAGAAGGCAGGCTCTTTCTCCTCCCTCATTGGCCTGGAGTTGCTGCTGTGGTCTATTGCCACAGCATCCTCTGGTGGACAAAAAAGTCAGGACTGCAGAAGTTATTTTCTGCTGAGAGCTGCTGCTGTTCTTGTGCCACAGTGCCCTCTGGTGGGGAAAAATGCAGAACTGCAGCAACACTTTGGCAGAGCTTTTTTCTATGCAAAAAATTAAAAATGTATGGCTCATTAATCATGTGCATGAACATCTTTCTAGTTTTTGAAGAACGGGGTTGCCTATATGGCCAACCCCTATCTCACATATGTTGCTGAAAGGTCTAAAACTACGCAATTGGGCTCTATTCATTTTTTTTAAATTGGATCCTATTTTTGTAAAGGGATCAGAGGTAATTGTGGGAGATTTGCATTAATTATTTATTAATAATCCAATATTTTGTCTTTGCATGCACTGGATTAAGCAGCTTCATACTTTTGGGAAATGTCCTGATTCCTATTTGAAAGGCTAATGTAACTGTTTTAATTTCAACAGCTATTACACTGCTGACTGCTACTTTTTGCTCACCTTGATGAGTTGAATTTGAACAAGATATGGCCTTTGTTGTATGAAGAACTGTACATAGAGTTAAAATGCGTAATTTCCCAGGATTGCGTATGCATGAATGTATGTTATCTTTTTTCCCTTCTGTAGTAGTGGATTTGTCTTGCTTTCATTTCTTTAGATGCACTATGGAAGTGGTCATACAAGTGCAGGTGTTTCTCCTAAGATAATGAAGGGCCATAATCCATTTAATGCCGATGTAAGATCTTAACTGCAGTTTCTGCTAAGAACTTTTCATATAGGCCCTGAGTCCACAGTTTGGCCTGGGCCATGAGGGCTGGCTAACAAACAATACATAGCTAAGAGAAAGCTGGGGTAAACAGATAACTGTGTGTGTTTCAAGTCATTGAGCTGAGTCAGCATAACTCCGAATGTAATGGGCATCCTTATCATGAGTTATAGATACATGAAGCACTGAGAGAGGCCTCATGGTTACTCCCCAATGCAGGGAGAAGATAGTGGTACAATACCCCTCAGATCTCAGACAGAGTTCAGGGAGAGGCCTAATATGATTGATATAAGTTATGACACCTTCCCCTCACAGATGTATGCCAATCCTAGCTCACAGAAATGCAAAGGTAAACTTATAAACAATTGTTGTTATTAAGAACTAATTACTACTTTTTTGCTTTAAATCTCCATGAATGTACCTGTTGGTCAACCGGAAGAGCTGCTACCTCAATCCCCTGAACTCCAAAATTAGGATTTAACCTATACACTTTAATAGACATAGTTTGGGGGTAATTACCTATGTGTCAGCAAGACATTAATTTGGGCCATGAGTGGCACCATTATGTAATCTTTTACACCATTGGTTTACTGTGCTTCTCTTGTTTTGCTGCTAGAACCTATCCAGGGGCTTGAGAAAAGCCATCCCCATTGCTTCTCTCTGCCCAATGAGCACCCTATATAATTTATTGTAATTAATTGTTCTGCAGTGTCTCTGAGCCTAATAATCAAGATGATACTCTGCTAGTGCTGTGCGTAATAAACTCCTGTGCTTGACATCTACATGGTATGGATGTATGTTCCTTCAATAAGAAGCTGAGAAAGAGAGAGAGGGTGGGAGATCAAAGCAGCACAAAAGTTGTAAGCACAGAGAGAAACTTTTCCTCTTTCTTGCCCACGATCTTGAGATTCCTAATATAATAATTCCTATAGGCAGATCATGCATCTGTGTGACATACATATATCTGTCTATATGAGGATTTCGTCTTCCATATGAGGATGTTAACAGATTAAGCCTCACAACACACCTATGAGATTAGGAAGTATTATAATTGCAGATTGGAAGCTGAAGCACAGAGAGATCAAGAATCAGCTTTGGAAATGAGGCTCAAGGTCTGGACACTTAAATATGTGTGCACAATGACATGTGTAAATGGGGGTTTAGATACCTAAATAACTATTGGCATATGCTGTTGAAGTAACTGCATAGGCCAGGACCTCTCCCCACTACAACTTTGGCCCTGCATAACATATCCAAGGTCACACAGTGAAATGTCAGCAGAGCTTGAACTAGACCTCACATCTTCTAAGTCCCTGACCTGGGCCTTAAACCACAAGGCCTAACAACCCGAGGCAGAACTTTTCAGATTCTTTAGCTGGCTGGACTGAGGAAACAGTATTTTGGCTCTGCAAACAGACCACTAGAAAGAAGGATACGAGCCAAAGCTAGCTCATCTTCTTTCTTTAATGAAAAGTGCACTGCTCAATGATGCAGCACCCTCCCATCCCATACTCAAGGTGTGCAGTGACCTTAGTATTTGTATTGATAGTTTTCTTTGTCACAGGATTTCTTTTCATGATCCACACTTTGGCAGAAACAAGGACGAGGGAATCTGCTGCAGTGGCTTCTTTATGTACATACGTAACTGACTCTTATTGGCACAAACTACAATAATGATACCAGTTCAGGTCTGACTTCTTTTGTGATCCCACTTTATATCATATCTCTGCTTACTATTGGTGGGCCCAATCCTGCTGTGATGCTCCCTGGTTCCTGATAGGAAGGACACACTCGAATTACTCATGAGACAATGGAGTTGATAGAAAGGCCAAATGGGCCCACCTCAAAACAGGGCAAACTGCAAAAGGCAAAAATGGGCCACTCATCTGGACAAGCTGAGGGATAACGGTGCTGCAAACAGTTCAAGCAGCTTTAAAAAGCTTTAAAAGTTACTATGTCGGAATCAGGAAAAAATATTAAAAAAAAAAAGAATTGCTAGCCCTAGAGGTTTTTATGGTGTTGATCTCCCTTGCAGATTCTCTGATGGCTAACATGGCCTGAGTGCCACGAGAAGCTTTTCCCACACTCACAGCATTCATAGGGCCTCTCCCCTGTGTGGATTCTCTCATGTTCAGAAAGGCCTGAGCTCTTAGTGAAGCAGTTTCCACATTCACTGCATTCAAAAGGCCTCTCCCCTGTGTGGATTCTCTGATGGGTAGTGAGGTTTGAAAGGCGATTGAAGGTTTTCCCACACTCACAGCATTCATAGGACCTCTCACCTGTGTGGATTTTCTGATGCTTTATATGGGTTGAGTAGTCACATCAGTTTTTCCCAGGGTATGGCAACACTTGCAACTTCAAAGCGCTGCCACGGGAGCGCTCCCGCTGCAGCACTTTGAAGTGTGATTGTGGTTGCGGCACCAGTGCTGGGAGAGAGCTCTCCCAGGGCTGCAGGTACTCCACCTCCCCACGGGGATTAGCAAACAGTTCTGGGAGGCGCACTCCCAGCGCTGGGGCACTGTTTACTCTGGCGCTTTACAGCGCTGTAACTTGCTGCGCTCGGCGGGTGTTTTTTCACACCCTTGAGAAAGTTGCAGCGCTGTAAAGCGCCAGTATAGCCAAGGCCCACACTCAGCACATGTATTTTTTCTCTTTCCCCTGAAGATTTCCTGCTGTTTTCTGGTTTCCTTGAGGTCTGTCTGAGTTCCCCAACAGGAAATACATTTACCTACTTTCTCCCCTGGCTGCTTTACCTGCTCTCTTTCTGATCTGTGCTGAATGTCATGGGATTTTTCCTACTTATGACTCCTGGACACATTATTTTTCGATCTTTGTGATAATTCTCTATGTTAATCCATTTTCTCAACATTTTCCTCCTGAGAATTCTGCTCCTCTTTCTCACGCACCATTGCGTCACCTGCTGTGATAGAGACAGAAATGTCAGACAGGGATGGAAAGGGGAAGGCCAAACCAAAACAAGTGCTGGAGAGAGGTCAAAGAAAAACCAGGAACTGAACTCCCCCAAACTTTTCCCCCAAATGTTGCAGTAGGATTTTATGTTTATGTTTTATCTGATTTAGAATGAAGGATAAAGAATAATTATGTACCATGCATTAAGTGTATTGGCGTATGATCTGATCACATCCTGCCAACCACTCTTTTTAAGTAACAGAAAGGAATGGCTAATGGGCCAATGGGTAGAGCTACATCAGCCAGAATCTGAGTCTGGACTGATTTCAAGGCAATAACAGACCTTTGAGGATCACCAATTTGTTGCAGGTTTAGCATTTTAAAATAAGTAAAAGAATGCCATGGCTGTTTTCTTTTGCATTGCAATTTGATGTTCCTGTTCAAAATGTTGTGTGTCAATTAATTCTGGTTTGTGTGTGAATGAGGAATGTGTGTGTTAAGAGGTAAGTGTGAAGGCCATCGCTGAACCAGATGTACAAGGGAGGAAGCGGCAAGAGATGCAAGGGTGCCAGGAAGCTGCAACACGCCCCTGTTGAAATGCCAGAGGAGGGCTGATTGATGACTCTAAAGATGAGACAGGCACCTATCAGTGGGTAGAAAATAGCTGTGATCAAAACCAACTTGGGATAACTCCCTGAGGAACTACTTGATGAAAGATCAAGATGAAGGATGAAAAGGACAATTTAAGAAAACAAGCACTCGTCAAACAATTCATTACAACATGATGGTGCAAAACTCATTGGTCCCAATGAAGGAAAATCAGTATTGTCAGGGAAAAGACCATCACCTTAGTGATTTGATCAAACAGCCTGAGGCTCCTTTATTTCATACAAGCATATATGCAGGGAGAGACAGCATAGACCCCATGCAAAAGGCTAGCTGCTCTACATGTTACAAATTTTACCAAGCTTATAAAGTTTAAAACTGCAAAATGTAGCACGCTGGTTACACGTTATTTGCCTTATTTGGAATGTAATGTTGATAACAAGCAAGCTGACCAATTAATTCTTCATCTATGGCAAAACCCCCATTTTCCATCTATGCCTTTTCCAGTTATTGTCTTTGCCAATCAAGTCTGCGGTTTGACTGTTCTAGCACCTTTTCTGTAGTCCCGACAGCAAACTCAGCTGTTCTAACTTAACAGATCTTCTGGTTGCCCTTTATCCAATTCTAGTTCCTCTTTTTGGGGCCCTGACCACATCTTTCTGCCTCAGCATGCCCTTTATAAAAGAAAAAAAACAAGTTTAGCAGAAGTTAAAACTCTTGCTCCTAGCTAAAGGCTTTTAGGCCTACTTTTACTCTATTCTCAGCAAAAAGCCTGGGGCCTTGGGTAAGGTGAGGGGGGGCGGGTTTACCTATCAGTATATAACCAGGGTGCCTTGCCATGGAACTTTGCATTCATTCTGCCAAGACTTCCCCAGAGGATTGTATTGCAACCGACAGAACCCAGCTCCTCCTACCCATGATCAAACTAGCTGGCCACTAGGTTGATCCGGACTCGAGACTGGTAACTATAACATCGACTGGCGGCACAGTGTGTGTGTGTAGTGTGTGATTGAATGCATATGCTAATTGTTGTAGCTCCAATAAATGTGGCATATTGCCTTTTCCCCTGAAAAAGATCCCGTGTGCTTCTTATAAGCATAACAGGATAACACCCACAAGGCAGCTAGCTAGCACATCTTGCAGGGACTGTTCAAATTAAGTTGTTCGTCAAGACACACCTGGTTGACAATGGACCATGGGAAAAGAGTGGACTGTCATCATGTGGACTATCTGGAATCTAGGTAATGGCTTCCTGCAATGACTGAGGGAAATTGGGCATGAACACGTGACTTGCACATGTGACTCCAAAATCCATCTTGTTGCTGTAATTTTCCACAGGAAGAACAATGGGATCCCCTACATATGGCAAAAGTATAAAAGGTCCTAGAAACACCTCCATTTTGTCTTCAATCCTGCTTCTTACCTCTGGAGGAACTTTGCTACAAACTGAAGCTCTGAACAAAGGACTGAATGACCCATCCCAGCCATAGATGTACTCCAGAGACTCGACTTAAGCCAACAGTTTATTTCATCACTGCTACAAGCCTGAACCAAGAACTTTGCCATTACTGCATGTAATTGATTCCCTTAGCCAATTTTACCTCTCCCCTTTCTTTCTTTTTATGAATAAAGCTTTAGATATTAGATACTAAAGAATGGGCACCAGCATTATTTTTGAATAAGATTTAAGTTGTATATTGACCTGGGAGTGGCTATCCCTTTGGGATCAGAAGAAACTATCATTTAATGACACTGGTTGTAAAGAACTACTCATCTCTGAATCCAGTGTTTTTGGTGGTGTTATAAGAACCAGAATGCCTGAGAAAACTGCCTTTATGTTTTCTTGTTGGCCAGTGTGGGAAACAGGAGTTTACTTTAGTGGCTGGTTTGATCTATCTTATAAAAGAGCAGGAGTACTTGTGGCACCTTAGAGACTAACAAATTTATTTGAGCATAAGCTTTCGTGGGCTATAGCCCACTTTATCAGATGCATGCTATGCTCAGATAAATTTGTTAGTCTCTTAGGTGCCACAAGTACTCCTGTTCTTTTTGCGGATACAGACTAACACGGCTGCTACTCTGAAACTTATAAAAGAATAACCACCAGTTTTGAGTTGTTGTCATAAACAGATGGTTAAGGTTTAATGCCTTTTTTACCTGTAAAAGGTTAAAAAGTTCACCAAGCCTAGCTAACACATGACCAGAGGGACCGATGGGGGAACAAGATGTTTCAAAAGGAAGGAGGGATGTTTTTCCTTTGTTTAGAGTTTCAGTTTCAGGAATGAAAAAGATCAAGGAACAGCTTCTTATCAGAGTAGTAAGTTTTAGAAAGGAATAAATAGGTTTATGTTTATTCCTTTGTAACCTGTCTTATGCAATTACAGGTAGAATCAAATTAGATATTTTTTTGTGTAACTAAATTTGTGCCCAGGGGAACATCCTCTGTGTTTTGAATCTGTTGTCTGTGAGAGTAGCTGATATGGTAATCTCTTCCAGAGGATTTTTGCTTTACCTTTCTTTTCCTTAATTAAAAGCCTTTTTCTTAATACCTGATTGATGTTTCCTTGTTTTTAGATCCAAGGAGATTGGATCTGGACTCAGCAGGGATTGGTGGGAGAAAGGAGGAGGGATAGTTAATTTCTCCTTGTTTTAAGATCTAAGGGATTGGAGCTGGACTCACCAGGGAATTGGTGAAGGAGTCTCTCAAGGCTACCCAGGGAGGGGAAGGTTTTGGGGAGAAAGGGAGTGATCCAGACACTGAAAATTCTGGATGGTGGCAGTGATACCAGATCTAAGCTAGTAATTAAGCTTAGAAGTGTCCATGCAGGTCCCCACATCTGTACCCTAAAGTTCAGAGTGGGGAAGGAACCTTGACAGTTGTGTTTGCCCTATTTCTCAGCAGTTCGTCCTGAATTTGGCATCCTCAGTTGTGACACGCTAAGGCTTGGTGACAAAGTGCCAAGGGAGGGGTCTGGGTTGTGGATTTAGAGAGTTAGGTGACCCAACCTTCAGACAGTCTCCCTTGGGACCACCCTCTTTAGGGTATGTCTAAGGTGCATCAGGGAGTCGGCCGCCATCAAAATCCCAGGTGCGGAATAAAATTCTGCCTCCTTAAGCTCGTGTTTTCTATGCCTAGAATTCAACTGCCAGCAGATGGATCAGACTGAACAGGTTTCAAACCTCGAGGAGGCTCTTACCTTCTAAACAGGGACAGCTGTTTTCTAGGAAAATCAGGAAAAGGGAAGGAGAAAACTCGAAAGAGATTACTCCTGGCGCTCACATACGTGAACCCGAATACTCTCTCAGTCCTCAAAGACAGACCTGGAGAAGGAGACTTGCTGAAGCAAAGACACAGGAGACTCTGAGGTTTCCCTGGCCCATCGCCCTGTCCTGCCTGGCTGACGTCAGCATGTCTCTGTGAGGTCACCACCTCCCCACCACCTTTGACCAATAGTCTGAGGTCCTGCAAAAGGCCTTTGTGATGTCATTGCCACACCCCTCCCTTGCTGTGCTAATGTCCTGCCCCTGGTCAGGCACTTTGGAGGTTTGAGCTACTCCCTGTGGATCACCTCACTCAAGGAGCATTCGTTCTAGGCAGCAAGCCAGTAGTTTTGGATCATCTGCAAATTTTGTCAGCTCACTGTTTAGCAGATCATTTATGAATATGTTGACTAGTCCTGGTCCCAGTACAGACACCACTAGTTACCTGTTTCCATCCTGAAAACTGACCATTTAGTCCTACCCTTTGTTTCCTATCTTTTAACCAGTTATTGATCCACATGAGGACCTTCCGGATGTGAAAGTGATCCGGCATGTTATGGTATGGGGTACCGGCAAGAGCCAGTACGTTATGCCAGCATGGCCCGGCTTCCCCAGGCTGGTGATTTAAAGGGCCCAAGGCTCCCTATAGCAGCTGGAGCCCCGGGTCCTTTAAATCACCTCCAGAGCCCCTCTACCGGAGCCCCAGGGAGCAAATCACTGCCGTGGCAGCTGCGCTCTCCCGCTCTGCGAACACAGAGCACAGACAGCAGAAGCTTACTTGCCGTGGGGGGGGCACCATTGTCCGAACTGTGGCACCTCCCTGACACCCCTTCCCTAAGGACCCACACTCACACCACCTCTCCTCCCGAGGCCACACCCACAGAACGCCTCTTCCCCGGGACTGCACCCTTTCCCCCTCCCCCATCATTTGTCCTAACAACCAGTAAAGAGACGTGTGGCCATGGCCCTCTAAATTTCCTGTCTCTCCCCCCCCCCCCCGCCAACACAAGCTCTCTACCCCACCTTGCACATTGCAGTTGAAAAGTAGCTGGCAATCTAGTAGGATGCCCATGGAACAATGGGATAGAGACCTGCATCATGTGAAGCTGTACCAGCCCGGGAGGCATTGCAAACCCTTCCCAAAGCACCCTGGAGCCAGTTGCACAGTGGGATAGCTACCCACAGTGCACTGCTCTCCATGGCAATCCAAGAGATGCCAGCATGGATGTGCTCTGGTGACACAGGGGCATAGGGTGGACATGCAACAACTGTTCAATTAAAACACTTTAACTCAGGCCACATTAATCTTTCATGTAGACATAGCTTAAGAGTGAGACAAGACCTAGCTCCGTTGAAATTAAAGAACCACAACTTCCTCCATAGTTAGCAGGATTTGAACCTGCACAGGGAGACCGCAACAGATTTCTAGTCCACCACTTTAACCACTCGGCACAACTACTTGTTTGATGCTGTTAGAGAAAAATGCAGTTCTCTCTTTTTTGTTTGGGTGCAGCAAAATCAAATACTTTATTATTTCTCCAGCAATTGCAGTAGAGGGAGGGAGTGCCCTAGGACACTGGGTCGCCCCTGTCCCGGACAGGTCTCTCAACAGGTAAACAATTACAGCAAGGATTTATTCCTTTGTTACAGACAATAACAAGCAATTATACAGATAATAATGAGCAACAGCTGCATTTTGTTTATACATGGGCTATCCTGCTATCTTATTTTCCTCACTTCTGGGTGCCAGTCTACGTATTTGATTATCAGTGCAAGGTCGTGATAACTTCTCACTCAGTTCTTTCCTACTCACCTCACACAATCCTTGCTTCTACAAATCTCACGTCATTAGGGTTACAGCTGGCCTAACTCTTGCTAACAGACTGACATGCATTAAGATCCCCTACAAATCCTTGTCAATTCTTTTCCTTCTTCCACAATGTGTTGCTCTCACTACACTCTAGTTCTGTTCTCACTGAGTGATCAGTTCCAGTTGTTTCCTCAGACCATCTTCAACAACGCACACACTGCTGTGCCGTTGTGTAAGTGTGTCCATGGCTGAACAGCAAGAATTCCAGCTCCCTTCCCTTCTGGCTGGAACATGAGGAGAGTGTTTTTGTGGTTAATGATGGGGCTGTAGATTGTTGTCCATTTCCTGCCTAGATCATTCAGACAGTCCCTTTCCCGTCATATCCCCAGTATATCAGTGATTGCAATAGCAGGGGGCAGGTTTTCTCTGGGGCACTGAGCTTTGCCAGGGGGTTGGTGGCTCCTGTCTTTCCTCACCCTGGAGTAAACTCAGCTTTTTATTCCATCCTTGATGTTTCAAGGAATAACAACAGATGACCAAAGAAAGAGGTGGACAGGGTGGGTCTCAGGGGAGGGGTAGAGAGGTGCAAGTGTTGGGCAGGGCTGGTCTTAGGGGAGGAGGCAGAGAGGTGTGAGCGATGGGCAAGGTGGGTCTCAGGGGAGGGGCAGGGATGTGTGGGTGGTGGGCAGAGTTGGTCTCAGGGAGGAGGCAGAGAGGTGCGGGCAATGGGTAGGGTGAGTCTCGGGGGGGGAGGCAGAGAAGTGTGGGCACGAGGGTCTCAAGGGAGGGCTCAGAGAGGTGTGGGCAGGGCGGGTCTCAGGGGAGGGGGCAGAGAGCTGTGGGCAATGAGGAGGGCGGGTCTCAGGGGAGGGGGCATAGAGGTGTGGGTGATGGGCAAGGTGAGTCTCAGGGGAGGGGGCAGAGAGGTGTGGGCAGCAGGCAGACCTTGGGGTAGGGGGTGGAGAGGTGCGAGGAGGCCTTGGGGGAGGAGAGGAGCGAGCGAAAGGTGGACCAGCAGGCCTCAGCCAAAGAGGAAGAGCAGGGGTGGGAAGTGGACAAATGGGAGTGAGGGTAGAGCACAGGTAGGGCCTCAAAGGGAGGAGACTGAGGGAAGGGAGTGAAGTGGGGAAACAGCACTATGGTCTGGGCAGGGCTGCCCACAGGATTCAGGGGGCCTGGGGTAAAACATTTTCAGGGGCCTCTTCCATAAAAAAAAGTTGCAATAATATAGAATACTATATTCTCATGGGAGCCCCTGCAGGGCCTGGGACAAATTGCCCCACCTGCCACCCCATTGAATGGCCCTGCCCTCAGCCTCTTCTCCTAAGTCCTCTTCCCCCTAATTATTTTTCATTGCCCTCCCCTAGACTCTCTCCAATTTGTTTCTGTAGTGGGGAGAGGGAGTGTGAAAACAGATGCAATGCTCCAGATGTGGCCTCACCAGTGCTGAACAGAGGGGAATAATCACGTCCCTCAATCTGCTTGCAATGCTCCTACTAATCCAGCCCAATATGACCAGTTACATTGGTCTACAATTTTTGAGAAGTCGTCTGCTTCAGAGATAAAATGATATTTATTATGTTTTTTGATGTGCTGAATTCAAATATGACAATTAAAACAACTGATTGGCTACTGTTTCTAAGATATTTAAGTTTTTACATTTTATGTCTATGTATATTGTGAAGATAGTAGAATTTTAATCTTAAATTGTAAACCTGTCTTTTCATGTGTTTATGGTTGCTTTCCATGATAATATTTCACCTGTCCTGTTTATGTAACACTTTAAAAATCAGCAAAAGGGTTATAAACATAAAATTTATTATGAAACAAAAGGCAAAAAACTATTCTGTACATAGTTTAGTCCTATTCAATGTCTACTCGGCGCTTCTTGGCTTGTCTCTTGTATTCATTAAATGGAGCATCTCTTGTCACTGTCCAGCAATAGTTTGCAAGCATTGATGGGCTCCATTTGCCCTGATAGCCTGCCAGGAGATTCCACTGCTGTAGTCTGGAGCCCAACAGCTCTGCCTTACTCTTGGGTAGTTCCAAATCCCCAACAAGGTCATTCAGTTCACCTTGTGTTATGAGGTGTGGTTCAGAGGAGGAGGATGGGAGAAAATGTGGGTCCTGTGATATTGATGGTTCAGGACCAGAAGTTTCATCCTCTTCCTTTTCCTCATCTGACTCAAGTGAGAAGGATTCTGGTGCATCAGGAACCGGCAGTCCTTCTCCGTGGGGTACTGGGCGTATAGCTGATGGAAGGTTTGGACAATACACAGTCCACTTTTTCTTCTTTGACACACCTTTCCCAACTGGAGGCACCATGCAGAAGTAACAATTGCTGGTATGATCTGTTGGCTCTCTCCAAATCATTGGCACTGCAAAAGGCATAATTTCCTTTTCCTGTTCAATCACTGGCCAAGATTTGTTGCACAAGTGTTGCAGCATATGTGTGGGGCCCACCTCTTGTCCTGATCTCCAATTCTGCAGCCAAAAGAAAGGTGATAGGCTTTCTTAACCAGAGTGGTTAGACTGCGCTTTTGTGATGCAAAAGTCACTTCACCACAAACATAGCAGAAGTTATCTGCACTGTTCACACAAGTACGAGGCATCTCTGCTCACTTTGGCTAAACAGAAATGTGTCCCTTTGCAAAATCAGACACTGACAAATAAGAGAGCACGACACTGTATGATTTCGAGAGCTGATATAGGGCAATTTGTTCAGTAGAGTGATGTAAGCTTCATTATGATTGCATCCTCCATGACTTCTAGGAATAACATGATGCAATTCATATCATGTATGACACAATACCAGCTTCAGATTGCATCATTCATTGTTTTGCCTAAAAAGCAAGTACTGTCCAAACCCAGTCATAGATTTATTCATAGATCCAGTCAAAGATGTATTTTAGTCATTTCTGGTTTAAACTGAGATCCCTTCCCTTTATAACTCACTTATCCTCCACCATTCCCAAGTCAAGGGTCGTATATACTGACCCAATAGCATATCTTGAAAACTAGAGCCAATCAACAATTTTAAGCATCATTTTCGTTTTCAGTGACCCAGAATTAGTAAAGTTGGACTACATTTATTTCAGAAGCATTTTGGCTGTAGAGCAGTGTTACCCATATTGAATGTAACCACAGCAATATTTGATAAATTGGTTCCTGTCCATTCAGGAGGTTATTTCCCACCTATTTATAAATAATTGTTAGACCTGAATAAAGATATTGCAGACAAAACCAGGTATGCCAACCTGACTAAAGTCAGGCTAACAGGTTTTTTGGGTAATTCCTGTCAGGGACTCTAACCCAGATGGCAAAGTTCGTTTTCTGACCACGAGAGAGACAGGCAACACCAACAAGGTCCGATCAAAAGCTCTTTATTGACAAGTGCACGCATCTATAGAGAGCAGCTCATCTCCAGAGAGAACCAGCCTGCTCTTTACATCTTAGTATAAGCCTATATAGACAGTTCTGTCGCATCATAAATTATTTACAGGAGCAACCCACCCCCTTCTTTTAACAACTAGAAACTAGACACTTTTAGTATACTTGTTTTACAGCATTAGGTGATTAACAATGTCTTAGCAAGCACCAAAAGTTAGGAATATAGGGGAGTTAAAACAGACAGAGAACTGAACCAAGGAGTGAAAACAGGGAGGCTGGGATTTCTTATCAGTTCTTCAAAGGAACTGTTCCTAACACCGCACAGTTGGTACTATACCAGGGATGCAGCCTCTTCCTTATCTCACTTTTTCCCAGCACTTGTGAGGTATGCTGCTGCTTCTCAGTGTTTTCCACTAAGGAATGCAAGGAACTCTAACCCAGACGGCAAAGTTTGTTGTCTGACCACGAGACAGACAGGCAACACCAGCAAGGTTTCATCAAAAGCTTTTTATTGACAAGTGCATGCATCAATAGAGAGCAGCTTGTTTATTAAGCCAGAGTGATTAACATAATGAAGATGCTCTAAGTGGAGGGGAGAGAGCTGTCCCGTCCGTGTAGTTAACCCATCTCCCTCAGAGGCGGTAGCTATGTCAGTGGGGGAAGCTATGCTGGTGTATGTGCAAGCTGTGGTGTCTACATGTATATATAAAGTTTAATCAAACCCCATTTTTAAAAGCCCTGTGGTCTGGGAATAGAAAAGGAGCTCTCTGAGGCTGAGCCCATCCTTCAAAATCCTTAAGATCACTGACTTACCTTGGCAAAGGTCAGGGGAGTATAGCTCAGTGGTACAGTGTTTGGCTGTAAATCAAGTAGTCCTTGGTTCAAACCCAAGTACCCCTTACAAACCTCCTCCTTCATTAAAAATAATTCCATTTCCAGTATGTTCAGAAGCTCCACTAATTAGGGGTCCCTGAAATGAATGTACACACTTCATGCTTTCCTATGCAAATGCATAAAAACCTAACAAACATGTTCCTCTGCTGAAATCACTTCCAATCCTCTAAGTGTCTAGGCTTGTTTTTGTCAATTAAACAAAGGCACATGAAAACTCATTTGCAGGTCCTTGGCCTCCATGGGCAACAATGTGCAGAAGAACAAGAACCACATCCACTTGGGAGGAATGGACTAGTCTGTATGACATTTGGAAAGTAAGTTGCCATTGGGACTGAAAACTCTACTGGAGGTGGACAGGAGCCTGTTACAAAACTAAAATAACCAAGATTTCCCAAACTCCCTGTAACACATTCAAACCTCTCTTTGCGCACATGGTATCAATTGGGGCTCTAATAAATGGCAGCCGTCCTTTAACACAGATCATTGCTCCTTTAACTTTCAGATGCATCCAAATGGCAGCAGTTTAGAGGTCATGGGCTGCTAGTTCATGAGCAGGAGCAGAGTCTCTGTAAGTTTACCAACCACAGAGCTTGTTATGTCTGCATCTAAGTAAGTGCAGAGTTATTTCAATGGCTCCTACACTGACACCTGCTGCCCTTTCTGTCTGGTTAATTGCACTATTTGGAACCTGCTCCTAAAATTGCACCCTTTCTGAGAGTGTCAAAACTGCCCAAGGAAACCCCATTGGGTTTCAATGGCAATACAGGCAAGGACCTGATGGGACAGCACAGGGGTTTCAGCATTCCTCCTTCATAGTAAGGTCAGAGGTTGCTACTAGTATGACTGTGGGGTTCTATTCCTGGCTGTGGGAGGAAAGGGGTGTCTAGTAGATTAAAGTAGGGGCCTCAAAATCAAAGAGGAAAACCTCTCCCCTTTCAGCTTCAATGCACATTGAACAAGAACATGGCTTCTCATCTCTTAGGTTTCAGAGAAGCAGCTATGTTAATCTGTATCCTCAAAAAGTACAGGAGTATATATGGCACCCCAGAGACCAACCAATTTCTTAGATTCTGTTGCCATCATGTGGCCATTTCATTTCACTTCTTATTGTTAAAAGGTTTGGGTACTTTGCACAGAAACGTTATTTCCTTGGGAGAGATGGAGAAGTGGAAGCTGCATTGATTTAATCCTCTGAAAATTAGATAAAGATTAAAATATTCCCCAGACAGCTCATTCCCAACCAATCTCCCTCACTGCTGCCAGCGAAGTTCAGTTCTGTCCCACGGCCCCAAGAACTGCTGGGTGCAAGTCCTGGGTCTGATGTGCAGTAAGAAAAAAAAGAAAGATAATGGAAGTACCCTCTCTCCTAGAACTGGAAGGAACCTTTGAATCCAGCCCCTTCCTTCATTGGCCAAACCAGACAGTGTCTGCATAGAAGAATAAATGGACACAAATCAGATGTCAAGAATTATAACATTCAAAAGCCAGTTGGAGAACACGTCAGTCTCCCTGGTCACTCGATTACAAACATAAAAGTTGCAATATTACAAGAAAAAAACTTCAAAAACAGACTCCAACAAGAGACTGCTGAATTGGAATTAATTTGCAAACTGGACACCATTAAATTAGGCTTGAATAAAGACTGGGAGCGGATGGGTCATTACACAAAGTCAAACTATTTCCCCATGTTTATTTGCCCCCTACTGTTACTCACACCTTCTTGTCAACTGTTGGAAATGGATCATCCTATCACTACAAAAGGGTGTTTTTCTCCTGCTGATAATAACTCTCCTTAACTGATCACTCTCATTATAGTGTGTATGGCAACACCCGTTTTTTCATGTTCTCTACGTATATATATCTATATCTATCTCTATATCTATCCCTTCCTACTGTATTTTCCACTGCATGCATTCAGGAAAGCTTATGCTCAAATAAATTTATTAGTTTCTAAGGTGTCACAAGTACTCCTATTTCTTTTTGCAGATAAATTAATGGAGGTTAAGTCCATGAATGGCTATTAGCCAGGATGGGTAAGGAATGGGATCCCTAGCCTCTCTTTGTCTGAGGGTGGAGGTGTTAGGTGCAGTCCCTCTGGAGCACCCGGCATTGGCCACTGGTGGCAGATAGGATGCGGGGTTGGATGAACCTTTGGTCTGACCCAGTCTGGCAATTCTTATGTTCTTATGAAGGGACAGGCAGACCTCTGCAACAGAGTTTCTGTAGTGTAGTGGTTATCACATTTGCCTAACATGCAAAAGGTCCCTCGTTCGAAACCAGGCAGAAGCATAATGGCTTAATTTTCCCAGCTCCTAATAGCCTGTCCCTGCTGTTGTAGGAGCAGCAGTGATTTCTATGCTCAAAATGTCTGTTATACTTCCCCTGCTCCCACTTTTGTCTCCTCTCCCTCGCTGAATGCCTGTGAAGTGGCTTTACCCCTCCCGCTCCCTCCTGGACTACTCGAGGGATGAATGGGCTGGTTAAAGAGCAGAAGAACTTCCAGGTAGACAAGGTGTCTGGGACTCTAATTAGGCAGCACTTGCATAACCAGAGCATGACCACTGCCCAAGGTGGAGTGTGACCAACCAGATGCAGCCAAGTCATCTCTAGTCACAGACCATTTGGTGCAGGTCCTTAAAAGAGGAAGGGGCCATGTGCTCAGGAGTAACTCACAAGCTTGTACCTCCAGTGAATGCCCTTTGCCCGACCGCCTGGCCAGTGGTTCTCTGTGTTGTATTTCATTGTGCCTCACGAAGACTTACCTTCATCGCACAGTCCATAGCTGCGCTGTGGGACAGTTCCCTTGCAGAATCCTGACATCTCCAATGCTGTGCCTGTCCTGGGAGCATGAGTATGCAAGTGTGAGTGTGACAGTCAGTATAATGAACCTGCTGCTTTCTGCCAAACTCTGGAGGGTCATTAGTCCTCCCTACGCTTACTAGCGGGCCCAATTTTGGGTAACATCTGTGATAAACTCAACCCCAGCAGCATAGAGGGTGGTGAAATGAGCTGAGAAAAAGCCTTAGCTTCACTATGTCCCGTACGGTCCACAATGGAGCTTTTTTTGGATTCTGGGACTGCATGGTCACCTGTGCTGATCGGCGCTCCACGCTGGGCAAACAGGAAATGAAGTTCAAAAGTTCGTGGGGCTATTCCTGTCTACCTGGCCAGTGCATCCGAGTTCAGATTGCTGTCCAGAGTGGTCACAATGGTGCACTGTGGGATAGTGCCTGGAGGCCAATACCGTGGAATTGCAGGCACGCTAACCCTAATCCAACATGACAATACCAATTTCAGCACTACTCCCCTCGTCTGGGAGGAGTTCAGATATCGGTATTAAGAGCCCTTTATAGCGATATAAAGGGCTTTGTTGTGTGGACTGGTGCAGGGTTAATGTGGTTTAATGCTGCCAAATTCAATATAAACTAGTAGTGTTGACCAGGCCAGAGAGAGCAGCAAGTTTCCCCTATTGTTTCTTGCTCTTGTTTTTTTCACTAGCTTTTCCTCTGCACCAAGTTGTTCTTGTCTGTTGTGAGCCTGGCTAGCTCAGTTGGTAGAACATCAGACTTTTAATCTGAGGATCCAGGATTCAAATTACTGGTCAGGAGATAAACTACTCCCCAAGATCTTAAAACTGTCTTTCTGGAGTCCTCTTTGATGGTACTTTTTCTCTTCAGGATTTTCCCTTTCCTCAGAAGGGCCTTTTTGTGTGTGGCTTTGAAGGGGCAACTTCCTGACAGCCCCTTTGTCCTTGCAGCCTGGAAGAAGAAAGGCCTCTGGGCATATAGCATGTTCCTTCCCTGCACGCGCGCGCACACACACACACACACCCACACACACACACAGAATATCCCTAAGAAATTAGAATCATCTGCTGCCTTCCCCTGTCCTGCTGAATACCCAAATGACGATGCTCTTCAGCCCAAACCCATGTCCCCTCTTTTCCCAGTGCCCCTCAGTCCCAACCTTCAGTCCCTCCTATGCACACTGCTCCGCACTCCCAACCAGAGCCTACTCCTCTTCACCCTTCTCCTCTGTCCCTACCAACAGCCCCCTCCTATTCCCAGTGCCCCTCAATCCCAACCCACAGGCCCTGCCTCCTCACACTGCTCCTCAGTCCCAACCCACAGCTCCCTCTTTCCCTCCAGCAGCAGGAGCTTCAGACCCCCTCAGGAAGATTTTCTTGCAAGGTTTCCTGTATGAATCTGCATGTGGAGTTTACAGTATGTTGGAACTATTTTGGGTTGCTTGCCAAAATGATCACTTTTGGCTGGTGTTGGATTCCCAGTCTCCATGTTATAGGGGCAGGAGAAATAAAGGGTTATTATCCTTATTGTGTGAAAGGAGGGCAGCACAACTGTGCTCAGCAGACCCCGAATGAGGGACTCACCCTCAATTCAATAGCACTTGCTAGGCAGTGGACAGAGGTTCCAAAGTCAAGTGGGCTGGGGTCTGGGTCCCAATACTAAAATGTAGGTGTTAGATCAACTTTAGGACAGGGTGACTGTGGAGCGATGAATGAGTCACTAGGCAACATAGTGAGTATGGTGCCTTCTTATTTTCCCCCTTTTCCACCCATAATGGCAAGTGAACTGTACAGAGGCACCTCTGGCCTTGCACTGACAAAGGACAGCAGCTGTGAGTGGGGTGCAGAGAGGGGATGGTTCATGTTAAACGACTTTTGGTTGTTGGACTTATGAACTGTCGGGGGAAGGACACTGCCCAGCTTATTTAGGGGGTGGGTCTTTTCCACATGCTTATGTGTTGGGGCTGCTGACATGACTTCTGCTAACCCTGGGCTTACGTTGCAATGTAGACATGCCCTGAGAGTGCATCTATACTGTGATAAAATCCCTGTGGCCTTGCTGGCCTGGATAATCTGATTTGGATTCCTGGGGCTTAGACTGGAGCCCAGGTTCGGAGACCCTCACCCCTCGTGGGGTCTCAGAGGGTGGGCTCAAACCCAAGCGTATACACTGTAATTTTATAACCCTGCAGCACAAGCCCCCCAAGCCTGAATCAACTGACCCAGGGTTTGAGAATAGTGACTTGGGTGTGTTAATGGCAGTGTAGACATAATGCTAGGCTATGTCCACACTGCAATGAAACACCCCTGGCTGTCCCATGCCAGCTCAGGCTCCCGGGGCTTGGGCTGTGGGGTGGTAAATTTGCAGAGTAGACATCTCGGCTCAGGCTCAATACCGGGCTCTGGACCTCACAAGATTGGGAGATAATTTAGCAAGCAAAAAATATAAAATGGCAGTGGAGTATTTCCATGGACTCATGGCATTTCTCCATTGGTCTGTCTGCTTTGGGGCAGGGACAAGAACACGTCCTGCTGCATTCGTTATTTCAAAGGGCGGTTTAAGATTTTCATTCTCACACAGGATGCACAAAGCAGGACTCAATCCTCACTGGAAACTAAATAAGCTGCCCACAGATTCTGTCAGCCACAATGTGCCATTTGGTGTGAGAGCCCAGACCTGCCCCTGTCCCGGAAGGATAGCGTCATCTGCAAAGAGCTTGGAACACTGACCTATCAGCTCTTAACTCCCAAACTTTCAGTAACTCTATTGTCAGTGCCTGTGAGTGTAATTTAAACCATAAGAACAGCCATACTGGGCTGGACCAAAAGCCCATCTAGCTCTGTGTTTTGTCCTCTGACAGTAGCCAATACCAGGTGCCCCAAGAGTTACTCAATAAGGTATCATTGAGAGTTGAACCCAAAATCTCCTGTTTACAAGGCAACTGCTTTAGCCAGCTAAGCTATAGTATCTTCCTGTGGCTAAAATACACTGTCTGCTCAAACCTGACTCTCTGCCATTCCCCACCGGGGCCTGACAAGCTTTGCATGTGTTTGGATTCTGCAAAGCAGAGGAGCAGGTGACGTTTTCCTTCCAAGTCGTGTGTGTGTGTGAATCTTTGGCCAGGTCTGCACTACAAAGTTACTTCATCATCATTATATTGCTGAGGTCTGTGAAAAACACACAACACTCCCTCGGTCGGCAGCTAGTGGCTGGTGTACAGAGTGCAATGCCATGTCTGGCGACAAAACTGCCCTGTTTTGGTGACAAAATAAAACCACCTCGACGAGAGGCCTAGAGCTTTTTGCAGCAAACTTAAAGCGACAAATTGTCAGTGTAAATGCTGCTGGTCGTTATATCACCATAACTGGCCTCCACCAGCATCCCATAAAGTCTGCCGTGAACTCACCTGCCCTGCATTCCTGCTACAGAGGTTGGGCCCCTCCCCTTTCATAGCTCCAGAAAGTTCTAACAGCTGAGTCGCTATCTACACTGGGATTAGGTTGATGTAACTGCATTACCAACCTAAGTAATGTAATTACACCAACCTAATTTTGTAAAGTAGACCTGGCGAAAGAATCACACACACACCTTGGGAGCAAAGCTTCACCTGCTCCTCTGCTTTACAGAAGCCAAACACAAGCAATGCTTGTCAGGGCCCAGTGGGACTTGTCAGAGAGTCAGAGGTGAGCACCTATGAATTAAATAGCAGCAGGCACCATGGCTTAGTTGGTTAAAGTGCCTATTTTGTAAACAGGAGATCCTGGGTTCAACTCCCAGTAGTGCCTGGGGGAGTGGCTTTTGGGGCACCTGGTATTGGCTACTGTCAGAAGACAAGATTCAGAGCTAGGTGGACCTACTGTTTAAATTACACTCAAAGGCATTGATAATAGAGTGACTGAAAGTTTGGGTGTTGAGAGCTGATAGGTCAGTGGTCCAGTTCCCTCAATGTGGTTTTACAATTTCCACTTCCTAAACTCCCTCCCAACCGCTGGAAAATTACAATGCAGACATATGGGCTTGAGCCCAACCTCTGAGGCCCCATGAGGGGCGAGGGTTCCTGAATTCAGGCTTCACTGTGAACACAAATATCTGCACCACAGTTTTTAGCTTCTCAGCTTTACATCCAGGATCCCAAGTCAGATGACCCAGGTCAGCCCTGCTGCCATCTTTATCCCAGGAGAGATGGACTCCAAGGGTACGTCTCCATTGGAATGGAAGCCCAGGTGTGGCACACTGTGCTCAGAGCAGCACCTGGAGGCCCCATATTCACCACTCTCATATAATGACGACATGGTTTGTACAAAGTCTGCCTGGTGAGGTATCATTTCAAAAGTCTTGATCTGTTGAACATTAATATTTTGTTGGACTGTGTGTGCTCGCATTGGTTGGGAAGTTATGAAGTTTTGCTCTGTGTGCATTACTGAGATATGTTATGAGGTTGAGAAATGCCCCCCATCAGCCTTTCAGGTGCGACAAGGGAGGAGCCAAACTCGCTGCTGTCCCATTGAAGGTATCCACACTCCCAAGGACTATGCCAGGAACCGTGTACAATGCAGGCTTCTCCAAGATAGCACACAGACAATGGACACTGCTTGACTCACATGGTAGCAAAGGAGCTTCCTAGCAAGTTAGATGAAACTATGAAAGAGGGGAAGAGACATCATGACTTGGCCTCTCTTCCCCACAACTCAACAGCTGGAAACACACCTGGAGGACAAAGACTGAACTGATTCAGAAATCAGAAGAGAATAATAATAATACTTTCAAACCAAAGTCCCCAAACAGACTAGTATCGGTTTTTCAGCAAAATTGTTCAGTTTGGGGAATTTTGTTTTCTCAGTCAGAGCTTGCCAAGGGAAGCAGGGAGATAAAGTTTGAGTTGCCTCCTTCAGAACAGCTTGGCCTAGACACTAGCTCTGGTTCACTGTTCTGGCTTTGCTCGAGTTGAGGGTATTTTAATAATTTGGGCGGCTCCCAGGGTGTTTGGGGGAGATGATGAGGATGTTACCTTTAGAGACAAAAACTAAGAAATACAGGACTAGAGATTTTATTTATTTATTTATTTATTTAGAAATCTGGGATTTAGACATTTTATTTAAATCGGGGGGGGGTCTGAGTTTCTAAGAAGGTTTTTGTTTGCAAGAAGCAACATTGTTTGGTTTGTCATTGTAGCAAAGGGGGAGATGGTTGTCTGTAAAGGAGGGGTGAAGACTAAATGCATCCAAAAAGAAGGGGATTTGAACCTATGCATGCAGAGAACAATAGATTAACAGTCTACCACTTTAACCACTTGGCTATTTCATCTGAGTGGTCAAGAAAGAGACAGTAGGAGAAATCTAAGGCCAGCAGAGATAGGGACAATATGGACTTTTTAAATATTAAGCGGAAGCAGGGGCTGATTGAGCTTCCTCCTCACATCTAGTTAGGAGCTGGGGGAAAGACTTCAGGAACAGACTGTGTTTGCATAGACATACCTACTCTGCCTAGCGATGCAGCATGATGGGGCCACTTTCCTAAAAGGACCGGTGTTGGCTGGTTACAAATCACTTTAGGATTGAGTGGAATGAAATGTTATTATCCTTCCTGCATGAGTGAAGAGCAGCAGAACATACCTAGCCAGTCCTGATGGAGGGGTAGGTGGGTGAGGAATAGCCTTTATTGGGCTGCCTAGAAGTGATTGAGAACATCATCCTAGAACAGTGGTCCCCAAATATTTCACACTGTGCCCTCTTATGCATGGCCGTGGACCCTCGGAAGCCACAGTCAAGAACTGAGGCTGGGAGTGGGGTGCTGCTTGCTGGGGAGAGGGGTGCAGACAGGGGTAAGGGAGTCCAGGCCAAGCTGGGAGCCAGAGGCCCAGGCTGAGGATGGGGTTGGGGAAGAGCTGGGACAGAGTTGGGCTGAGTGGTGCTCCCTCCATGGGGGCTGGCTCAGGCCCTGAGGTGCCCCCATGAAGGTTCCTCTGTGTTCCCCTAGGAGTTATGCCCCACATTTTGGGGACCACTGAACCCTACTCACTAATCAGGGGCTAGTGATGCCAAAGGCCAGGGAAATGGAGAACAAGTGCGGGGCCCCCAGCACTGGAACCATCTGAAGGGGCTGCAGGAGAGGGTCATGGCTGGTGGCACAGGGAGTTAAGGGCAAAGGCAGCCCAGGTGGGGGCAAGAGTTAGGGGAGAAGGAGGTGCAAGGGTTGGGAGTGCAGGAGCTAGCGGTAAAGGGGGAGTGGGGATCATCCAGGGGCAATGGGGAAGTGCCAAAGTACAAGCTTTGCCCAGGGCACCATTTCCCCTAATGCTGGTCTGAGCAAACAATTGGAAATGACCCTTCAGTAAGACCAGAACCATAGTGTAGAAAAGCTCCTTTGTTAAGTGGTTGTGGCGGAGTGCTTAGGGAGATGGGTTAAAAAACACTGGGTGTCTTTCTGTGGAGGTTTGATTTTTGCGTGCTAGGCAAGGCTGGTGTGTGGTGTCTTCATGGCTGTCCTTTCAGTGTCTGATCACCCACAGTGCCACAGGGAGCCAAGTCTAGACATATTCAGAGGCTCTATGCCAGGGTTTATCAAACTTCCTTTCACTACACACCCCTTCTGCCAAAAAAAACTTACTACGTAGCCCTGGAAAAAGGGACCAAGCCCCTCCCCACTGGGTAGAAGCAGGGGAGACTAAGCCCAGCCCCAGTTGGGGGAAGGCAAAACCAGAGCTTAAGGGATTCAGCCCTGGGTGGTGGGGCTCAGACTTTTGGCTTCAGCCCCAGGCCCCAACAAGTCTAATCCTAGCCCTGGGGACCCCATTAAAACAGGGTTATGACCCACTTTGGGGTCCTGACTCACAGTTTGAGAACCGCTGCTCTATGCTGATTGGAGAGTTTTTTCCTGTGGGTGTAGTTAATCCACTTCCCCAAAAGGTGGCAGCTATGTCAGTGGGAGAAGCTATATTGGTGGGTGTGCAAGCTGTGGAGTTTATCACATTTAAGAAGTTTAATCAAACCCCATTTTTAAAACCACCTGTGGTCTCCGAATGGCAAAGGAGCTTGATGAAGCAAGGTCTGTCCATCAAAGTCCTGGAGATCACAATTCTATACTGTTGTCATAGGTGTATAGCTTGGTAGTAGAGTACTTAACTAAAGCTCAATGGGTCCTTGGTTCAAACCTCTGTGTTCTCTTTTAACCTTCTTTCTTTTTTTAAAAAAAAGGAAAACATTTTCATTTCCATTCTTCATTATGTTCAGGAGTTCCACTATACAGGGATACTTGATATGAATGTAAACACTCAACATTTTGCTGTCCATACGCATAAAAACCTAGCAAAGCTGTCCATCAGCTGAAATCAGTTCCAGTCCTCTAAATGACTAGTTTATGTTTTCATCAATTAAACAAAGGTATCATAAGAATGTACATTTGCAGATCCCTCTTCTCCAGGAGCTCTGCTGTGCAGAAGACCAAGAGCCACATCCAGCTGCAGTTCAGGAGTCTGATGACCAAAGAGCCAACAAATATTCTGAAGGTTGGAGAAAAATACCTTCCAGTGAGCTATTGAACGAGCTCAACCTGTTTAGCTTATCAAAAGAAGATTGAAAGGTTACTTCACTGAAGTGTTGAATGGTTTTAATGGAGGGAAAAGACTGAGTATGAAAGGCTCTTTAATCGAGCAGAGAAAGGCATAACAAGACCCAATGGCTGGAAGGTGAAAAGAGACAAATTCATATTACAAATAAGACACAAATATTCAACAGCAAGGATGATTCACCACAGGAAGAATGTACCAAGGAAAGTGATGGATTCTCCATCTCCTGATGTCATTTAATGAAGACTAGATGACTTTCCGGAATGTGTTTGCCCCAAAAGTAGCTATTGTGTCACACAGGAGGCCTGTGATATGCAGGGGGTCAGAATAGAGGCTCTAATTGTCTCTTCCGGCCATGAAGTCGACTAATTTCTGAAAAACTGAGTGTAGCATTGGGAGCAGTTTCTGATGCTTTCCTGTGTAGCCAGCTTGCTGCCTAGAACGAACGCTCCTTGAGTGGGGTGAGCCACAGAGAGTAGCTCAAACCTCCAAAGTGCCTGGCCAGGGGCAGGACATTAGCACAGCAAGGGAGGGATGTGGCAGTGACATCACAAAGGCCTTTTGCAGGACCTCAGACTATTGGTCAAAGGTGGTGGGGAGGTGGTGACCTCACAGAGAGATGCTGACATCAGCCAGGCACGAAAGGGGCGAGGAGCCAGGGAAACCTCAGAGACCCCTGTGGCTTTACTTCAGCAAGTCTCCTTCTCCAGGTCTGTCTTTGAGGACTGAGAGAGTATTCGGGTTCACGTACGTGAGCACCAGGAGGAATCTCTTTCGAGTTTTCCCCTTCCTTTTTCCTGATTTTACTAGAAAACAACTGTCTCTGTTTAGAAGGTAAGAGCCTTCTCGAGGTTTGAAACCTGTTCAGTCTGATCAATCTGGTGAGAGTTGAATTCTAGGCATGGAAATCACGAGCTTAAGGAGGCCGAATTTTATTCTGCACCTGGGATTTTGTCCCTTAGAAACACTGGGGACAATAGGGTTTGTCCTTTTTGTTACACCTTTTCCTCCATCCCTCTCTCCCTCCTTTCTCTTTGTCTCTTGCTTCTTTTGTCCTTTCTCCTCTTCCCCTCCCAACACCAGGAGGTGTGTGTGTCTATGTGTGTGTGTTGCAGGGGAGTACTTGGCAGCTCCCACTGTGGGAGGTCCACCCAAAAATGTGAGGCTGAAATAGTGCTCTGGCAGTGACCCCACCCGTGACCTGGGCCATCCTTTGGGCTCTCTGGTGAGAATCCTCGGCCTCCCATCCTCAGTCTCTACCCTGATTGGCTGAGCAGGGGGTTATTGACACGGAGGAGACTCAGGTCCTTGTTCTTCTCTTTTAAAACCAAGTAAATAAGTCATAACCAGTCATACGTTTGACAAATTTTGCTGCTTTCTGCATTAACTGTCTCTGAGCAGTTCATGGTTCTCTCTAACATTGCAGTTCTCAAATACATGCTGAATAATTACTGTGCACTGTTTTTGGTCTGCAGCTCATTTGAGAACACTTTACTCAAGTCATTCAGTGTTTGAATTTCATGATCTGATGCTTAGTTTGAAAATCAGGGCTCTTGGGTCCTGTTCCCAATTCTGCCACTGGCTGGCTGTGTGACGTAAGACAAGTCAATTCTCCTTTCTCAGCCTTAGCTTCTCCCTCTTTCAAGTAGGGATACTAATGCTCTGCTCCTACCTATCTCACGGTGGGTGGAGGATGGGGATCCATTGAAGAGTGTCACTAGGAGTAGTGCGTAATATGAGGTGTCCTATCACGTTTACTCAGAGCAGATTATGACATAATAGAATAGCTGAAATAGTCTTTTTCATTTGTATTTTTTTATTTTGAAATTAAGAGCAGCAACTACTTAGCTCAGGTTGAAGCATCTTTTCTAATTTTTGAGATCTAAGTGTCTCCTCTTTGTTTGCGACGAGACAATTTAACACACTCTGACAAACAGGAGATGCTTTTGTTTTGCAACAAAATATTTTTGCAAAGAACTTTCATCTCACTTGCTTTGATTTTGAGAAACAAATTGGTTTAGTCTGAAGGGGATTTTCTGACTGAAATGGTTTCAATTAAATTTCCCAACCATCTCGATTCCTGGGCTCTATCCCTGCCTCTAGGGGGGTTTGCTGTTTGTTAGAACAAGAGTCAGGACTGGTGGCTTCTCTTTCTGGCTCTGCCACTGCCTTGCTGTGTAGCCCCTTGGGTAGGCCGCTTCCCTTCTCTGGATCTCAGGCTCCTTCCCATCTGGCCAATGGGAAGAGGGACAATTCTCGAACTCTGGGCAGTCGTGAGCCTGAGTGAGATAAGGGGCGTTAAAGCCCTCTGTGAAGGAGAAAGGGGAGTTTCACGGTGTTTAGCACCAAGGAATTCTAAAGTTTGCTAAAATGTCTAATCTGTGGAAACAAGAAATGATCGGGGCCAAACTTATTAACTACTGCCTTTTTTAAAGCCCATTCAGGAATGTGAGTCCCTGTCTCTTAAGTACCTGGGGTTCTTTGCCAGCAGGAGAGAAAAGGTTCCTGCCTCTGTTTTTGTGGCCTTAACAAACCAGGTGTTGTGCTTCAGTTCTCATCTGAGATCCCTGAAAAAGAACACCTTCCCATTCATGAACAAGACAGGACCTATTTTTAAAAGGGGAACAAAGAGACCCCTGAGACTTACAGACTAGCTAGCCTCACTTCCATAGCTGGAGAGATACTGGAATAGATTCTTAAACAATCAGTTTGTCGCGGCATGTACAGGATACCTTGGTTCTTAGGACGAGTGAGCATGGGTTTGTCAAGAACAGATCATTCCAAACCAATCCTCTTTCCTTCTTTGGAAGGGTTCTGGGCCTGTTGGAGGTGGGTAAACATTAGATGGAATCTATCTCAGTGTTACTGAGGCTTTTGACACAGTCCTGTAGGGCAATCTCACAAGCAAATGAGGGAAATGCGGTCTAGACACATTCAGTGTGATGTGGGTGCAGAGCTGGTTGAAAGCCCAGACTCCAAGAGCCCTTCTCCATGTTTGGCTGTACAACAGAGAGGGTGTACCTGTTGGGTTCGGCAGGGGTCAATCCGGGGTCCAGTACTATTCAATATTTTCATTACAGATTTGGATAATGGAGTGGAGAGCATGCTTCTAAAATTTGCAAATGACACCAAGCACTTTGGAGCACAGGATTGCAATTCAAAACGCCCTTATCAAATTGGAGAATTGGTCTTCTAGAGCCAAACTCCATGGCTGGGCCCATCTCTCTAGACTGGGATAAAGTGAAACCCCAGAGGGAGTGTGCAGCAGTGGTTAGTGAAGGGACCTGGAAAGAAGGACTGCTGGGTTCCATCCATCCTTCTGACATTTGGTGTGACCCTGAGCCAGTAACTTCACCTCCCCAGGCCTGTTTCAAATTAGTAGGGTTGGGGTTGCAGTCCCAAGAGCCCAGGGGGATTGGGAGGCTCCGGGAAGGTGTGTAAAGTGCTGGAATTTCAGGATTCTGGAGGCCTTGTCACCCCCACACTAGGGTGATGTTCTGCACCCCCGTTGATGGCCAAGTTTCTCCTTTCCTTGGCAATAAGACAGACTCTTGTTTTCCCAGCCAGCCGATCGCCCAGTGTCATCACCCTGCCTGCTGGCTGGGCAGGGTAACTCCTCAGGTCACCACCCCTCTCTCCAGTCTGCCTTGGGCTGGGAGAGTGAGGAGAAGGGTGAGGGATGACACTGAACATCCTCCATCCATCGCTCCATCACCAGAGCAAGTGAGTGGCATTAGGGTTGCTCGGTGGCATCCCCTGTCTGTTTGGGGAGAGGCAGAAAGAGGGGGAAAGAATCTCTCCCAAAGGAGATTGGATTTGCAAACAGCCCCCAGGAACCCCTCACTCTCAGACTTGGGAGGGGCTTCTCCAGAGCCATCTCCAGTGTGTTTGGCAAGGTCCCAGCAATGGGGCTCCCAGCAATTCCCTTGTGGGAGACTGTTCCCCAGGCTGAGAGTCTCTGAGCTGGGCCAGACCCGGGGAGCTGCTGACCATGGAAATCAATGGGAAATGAGGGGGCCCTGGCCTTGCTTTGCCTAGGGACTTTGAAGTGGGGAATGGTTTCCCAGGAGAAGTCCAGACTCCTGGGTTCTGTTCCTCCTCTAGCCTGGGTGGGGGTGTGTGGCGGGGGTGAGTGTGTCCTGGATTGGCAGGAGGGAGCTACTTGTCCAAAGTGACCGATGATCTTTGTGACTGAACCTAGTGCTCGAAAAGAATGAGACTCCCCGGTTCTTGCAGCCCCAGGGATGAGGAGGGGGAATGCTGAAGGGCAGCAGATCATGCAAGTGTGTGTAGCCTGCACTCCCTGCACCCCGGTGGCGGGAGGAGGAGCTGCTCTGGCTGGGGCAGGGATGTGTGGGGACCAAACAGGCTGGTTAGCGAGAGGCTGCCTTGACCACAGACTCATGCCTGCTTCCCTCTGGGTTCCAGGTTGGCCAGGCTCCTGAGGATGTTCAGGAAGAAGACTCTGCAGGTGTCCCCAGAGCCTGAGGGAAGCAGCTGCCATCTTCCCCAGGAGCGGAGGTTGGATCATTTCACAGGCCTCCTGTATGACACAATAGCTACTTTGGGGGCAAACACATTCCAGAAAGGCATCTAGTCTTCATGAAATGACATCAAGAGATGGAGAATCCACCACTTTCCTTGGTAGCTTGTTCCTGTGTGAATCATCCTCGCTCTTGAATATTTGTGCCAGTATCATTTTTGTAATATGAATTTGTCTCTTTTCATCTTCCAGCCATTGGGTCTTGTTATGCCTTTCTCTGCTCGATTAAAGAGCCCTTTAATACCCAGTCTTTTCTCTCCATTCTGGCACTTCAACACTTCAATGAAGTCACCTTTCAATCTTCTTTTGATAAGCAAAACAAGTTGAGCTTGTTCAATAGCTCACTAGAAGGCATTTTTTCCAACCCTCAGTACATTTGTTGGCTCTTTGCTGCCCCAGCCCCAATTTCACAACATCTTTTTCAAATGAGGACACTGAAACTGGAGGCAGCATTCCAATATCAGTCTCACTGATGCCGTGTCACCTCCTGTGACATTATTGACATGATGATGTTCGTCCATCGTTGTCGATGAAGACCTCAGCAACTCATTCGTTCAATGACCGTACTCTGTGCGTCTGAATATCACTGATCAGTCCAATTTGGGCATGGAATGTCCTGTTACACATCGGACAGTCGTGATGGCACTGTTGATAATGTGCAGGCAGCTCTGAACTTGCACAGCTCACCCTTTCTTTCAGCCTCAGCAGTACGTCTCACCTCAGAGGTGTTACTGCCTGTGTGAATGAGGCTGCGCCATGCTGGACGGTTCAGTGCGAGGGTTTCCCATGTGGAAGTGTTGATCTTGAGGGACTTCAGAGAGATCTTCAGCGTGTCCTTGAACCGCTTCTTTTGTCCTCTATGAGAGCACTTTCCCTGGGTGAGTTCTCCGTAGAAGAGTTGTTTAGGAATGCGCTCATCTGACATTCTCACAACACGTCCGGCCCATCTGGTCTGGGCTCTCATCAGCTGTGTGTGAACTGACAGCAGACTGGCTCTGGTAAGGACTTCAGTATCGGGCACTTTGTCCTGCCATCTGATTTTTAGAAGCTATCGCAGACAGGAAATGTTGAAGTGATCGATCCTTCATGCATGTCTCCGATAAACAGTCCATGTCTTGCAGGCATACAGCACAGTGGAAGCACCACTGCTTGGTAGATCTTCAGCTTCATTGGTAGGCTGATCCCTCGATGTTTCCAGACGTTGGAGCGCAATCGGCCAAATGCAGAGCTGGCTTTAGCAGTTCGGCAGTTTACTTCAACATCGATTGACACCGCTCGGGAAAAGGTACTGCCCAGGTACGTGAAGTGGTCCAATGCCTGAAGTCTCTGTCCGTTTACAGTGATGGATGGTTCTGAGTAGGGAGCATGGGGAGCTGGCTGGTGCATAACCTCAGTCTTCTTGATGTTAATGGTGAGACCAAAGTTGTTGCACGCAGATGAAAACTTGTCCATACTAGCTTGCATTTCTGGCTCTGTACTAGCACTCAGAGCACAATCATCGGCAAAGAGAAAGTCTCAAAATACAGTTTCCTTCACCTTGGTGATGGCACACAGTCGCCTCAAATTGAATAGTTTTCCATCGGTTCTGTACTTCAGGCCTACTCCTTCAGTGCAGTGTTGAAAGGCATCAGTCAGAGTGGCAGAGAATATCATGCTGAACAAAGTGGGTGCTTAAAACACACCCTTGTTTGATACCGTTGGTGACTGGGAAGGTCTCAGATGTTTCACTGTCATCCAGGACACGAGCCATCATACTGTGATGAAATTGACGTACCATTTGTATGAATCTGTCTGGACAGCTGAATTTCGACATGATCCTCCACAGGCCCTGGCGACTGACAAAGTCGAATGCTTTCGTGAGGTCCACAAAAGTTGTGTAGAGTTCACGATTCTGCTCTTGACATTTCTCCTGTAGCTGACGCACAGCGAAGATCATGTCAATAGTCCCACGTCCCTTGCGGAAGCCGCACTGTGATTCTGGCAGTAAGCCCTGCTCCAGGTGAGTGACCAATTGGTTCAACAGTACCCGTGCAAGAATTTTCCCAGCTGTAGAGAGCAGCAAGATTCCACGGTGATTGTTGCATACCTGATGATTACCCTTCCTCTTATAGAGGTGCACGATGGACGCGTCTCTAAATTCCTGTGGAATGGATCCCTGCTTCCAGAAGGACTGAAACAGCTCAATGAGTTTCCGTAGCAACATGGGTCCAACGACTTTGTACACCTCTGCTGGTATGGCATCTGACCCTGGGGCTTTGCCGCTTGACAGCTGGTTGATGGCTTTCTTCACTTCATCCTCTTCTGGTGAAGCATCCAAGGAGTCACTGGCTGCAGCCTGGGGCATCTTTTCAATGGCCTCATCTTTGATGACTGAGGGGCAGCTAAGAACTGCTTCAAAATGGTCAGCCCATCTCTGGAGAATTTGTGGCTTTTCTGTAAGGAGCACAGTGCCATCAGAGTTCAGGAGGGGAAAGTTCCCAGAAGACTGTGGACCATAGAGTGTATTGAGGGCTTCATAGAACTGCTTATAGTCGTTCCTGTCTGCGTACCCCTGTATTTCATCTGCTTTGACGCTCAGCCACAAGTCCCGCATTTTGCACATTCGGTTCTGTACTGTTCTGTGAGTGTTGATAAAGGCGGTCTTCTTTGCCGCTGAGGATGGATAGTTCTGATATGCATGATGCAGGCGGTGCTTCTCAGCAAGTAAGGCCTGTATTTCCGCATCATTTTAGTCAAACCAGTCTTGGCGCCTGCGTGTGGAGGACCCCAATACCTTTGATGCAGCTGTATGGACAGCGTTGCGGAATCGCTCCCAGTCTTTCTCAGCGTCATCCTCAATACGAAGATCAGGAAGCTCATTCTCTAGGTCTTCCACTAGATTTTCAGTGATGCGGCTGTTCTTCAGCTACGACACGTTGATCCTTTGAGAGACTTGCAGCCTTGTGGTCGTCTCTTCGGCATGATACGGAGCTTCATTTTAGATACTATGAGCCTGTGATCCGTCCAACAGTCAGCGCTGCACATAGCTTTTGTAACCCTGACATCTTGTCTGTCCCTTCTCCTGATGATGACATAGTTGATCACATGCCAGTGCTTAGAACAGGGATGCATTCATGAGGTCCTGTTACAGGAAGGGAGGCGGAAGACCGTATGGTGATCAGAAGGTCATGTGCTGCACAAGTTTTCAGCAGTAACAGACCATTGCTGTTACACTTTCCCACTCCATTTTTCCCAATGGCTCCTTCCCAGGCTGCGGTATCACATCCAACTCTTGCATTAAAATCGTCAAGCAGGATCAGCTTGTCTGTGCAGTGCACTGATGATAGCAAAGCATCTAGTTCTTCATAGAATTTATCCTTCACTTCCTCTGGAGACACCTCACATGCCAACCTTTGCACAATATTTGCTGCACATATATAACAGTGGTGGCAACAATGATCTCTGAGGTCCCAGTTCATATTAATAACGTCACAGAAGGCTATAGAGAAGTGGGAAGGAGTCGTCTTCCAGCCAGTGCGTCTCGTCTGTTTCTCCCCTGCCACTTGGGTTGAGGTGGGAAGGGAGCGAAACATGCCCGGCTGAAGGTTTCGCGCTCGGCCTTGAAGATTAAGCCCGAACCCCTGTCATGGCTAGGTCGGGGTTGTCCTGGGCTCTGTAGGGGGAGGGCTCAGCTGGGAGAAGCGGATTTTGTCTCTGATAGATAAGGGCTTTGTCAGTGGGAAGCTGTAGGTCACATGCGGGGGGTGACAGTGGGCTTTGAGCTAGGGCAGCAGCAGCAGGGGAGCAATGTGTGTGTGGCGGGGGCGGGGGGGGGGCTTTCACTTGGTAAAAATGAACCTGCCAAGCCCCTCCCTCTGCTGGAGCAAAAGTCTCTCATTTATCTCCTCAACTCCCCTCCATTAAAATCTCCACCTCTCCCCCGGCGCAGAGAGACCCCTTCACTCCCATGGATATTTGTAATTGTTTGGACTCTTCCTTGGCCTTTTCCAAATAGTTTTCCCTGAAAAATGAAAAAGGACATTTCAAATGAGAAAAACAAAACAAACCAGAGAAACCCTCACCACACACAGTTTGGGTCTGAATTTTTCTACTGAAATTTGGAGACAATAAAACTCATCCCTTTGTTGGTCAGATACCAAAGCTAGACCTCCCCCACTGTAGCTGTGACTTCTGCTACCGAAACACCAATGCTCTGACTCCTCTTGTGAGACATTTCTCTGCACAATACCGCTGGTAATCCAGTTACTGACTCCAGGGAACATTTTCCTTAGCCTGGTTCTGTGTGTCACTGGTTTCTCTAGCAAAGATCAGTCCCTGGCCCTGTGGTCCAAACATCCTCATTTACATCAATCTTCAAGTTGAGAATCATTTCCTATTCCCGCCCTGTGGGAAGGGAGACTTTTAAATGTGCTCTCTTTGCGACTGTGCATGGCTAAGCAAAGAAAACAAACCCAAATCCCCCCTGTGCTTTGGGAGCCAGGTTTGCGGTGGGAATTCTGTAGTTCAGATGACTTCAAGCCTGGACATTGTGATTCTTTACCAGTTTCTCTGGCATTGGGGCATTTTTGTGCTCCCAACTGTGATGGCCGAGTGGTTAAGGCGTTGGAGTTGAAATCCATTAGGGTTCCCCTGTGCAGGTTTCAATCTTGCTCACAGCAAGGCCTGTGTTTTAGCCAGTCTCTAACCCAGGCAATACCTCTGTACAACCCACTGAGACACTCTCAGTTCTCTCCCCACCCCAAGTAAATCTGGTTCTGCTCCTTTCATAGAAATCCCTGGGACACCACCTCACACTGTGTCCCTGAGGTGTCAGGCAAACTCTCAGCACCTGACACCTCTGCCACTCACCTGGTGCCCCACAGATCAGCCATAGCCCTGGTTCTGCTCCTCTCTCTAGAGTGCGAAAGAAGCCAAGTCAACAACTTCATGGGAGCTCTGGGACTGGAGAACCAACAGAGAAAAAATAGGTGCTCAGCACCCACTGGCAGCCAACTGCCCCTCACCACTACAGGCCGTGCTAACAAGCTCCTCCTCTTCCTCTTCATCACCTCCCACTTGCCAGTGATCAAGTGTTCAGTGGGGTTCAGGAGGCGCTGGGTGGGGTGGGGGAGGAGCAGGGACGGGAAGAGGTGGGAGAGGGGGAGGAATGGTGCAAGCCGGGAAGAGATGGGACAAGGGTGGGGGCTTGGGGGAAGGGGTGGAGTCGGGGCAGGGCCTGGGGAGGAAAGGGGAGATTTGTCCCAGACCCTGGATCCCTCTAGGGCCAGCCCTGAAGGGAAAATGCTGACTATCACAGTGACAATAAAACTGACCAGCATTGTGGGGAGACAGAGGGAGATTCGCACTCATCAAGTCCCTTCTCTCCCCCAAGGTGAGCCAGACACTGCTCTCTCCTGGCTCTCACTCTAGCAGCTGGACACCAAGGAGCCATTTCCCCACAGGAAATGCATTGAGTGCCCCTGTGGTGCTGGGGGGCTGGCGCTGCTGCTGCTTGTGGGGCTGGCAGGGAGGCTGATGTCTGCACAGACTATCAGCTGCCGAGCCGAAGGGGGCACTTGGGACCTTACCAGACTGGCTCAGTGAAGACGGGAGGTTGACAGAGCAATACAGGCGCTCTCCAGAGCAGGGAGCAGTAGCCGCCCATGCAGCCAGGCAATGAGCATTTCCCACAGCCTGGAGCTAAGGGGGAGGCGGCAGCTGCTGTTCCAGCTCCTGGGGGACAGGCCCTGTCAGCCAACAGCCAGTTCTTACTCACCACAGCAAAGGGCGTCGAGTTCCTCTGGTGGGGCTGTGGAGCAGCCGTTTGTTTTCCTGTTTGCACTCCTCTGCCGTGTGAAAATCGGGGAGGGGAGGAAGAAGCCCCACTTCTCTCCTGAAATGACGTCCAGTGAGGGAAGCCAGGACAACAGGGTGGGGTGGCAAGTGGTGGCCAGACTCTCACCACCAGGGTCTAGTCTAGCTCAGAGTCCAGCTCAATTTCCTCCACAAGCCAGAGGCCCCCAGTCCCTTTTCACCACCAGGTCAACCCCAGCACTAGGGCAGAAACAGCAAGTCAAGCCGAGCAAGGCAGGCAAAAGCGAGTCTTGTCTTCATGGGCCGCTCACAATGACATCCTTTTTGTGTGCAATTGGTGCAAAAACATCCTGGACAGAGAAGCAACAGGCCAAAATAAACCCATATGGCCACCAAAATAGCTCCGTTAGGTAAGCATTAGACTGAAGAGATAAAAGCCCATGGATCAATCCCAGGATTCAGCAGGTTTTTTCATCCTCTTTGTGCAGGGGCAGCTTATTTTCTGGCAGCACAGCAATGCCTGCACCCAAAGTGAGCAGGGCTGGCCTGGGGCAAAGCAATTTTGGAAGAACATTCCATTAAAAAAAAGTTGCAATACTGTATTATCATGGGGCCCCTGCGGGGCCTGGTGCAAATTGCCCCACTTGCCTCACTTCTGGGTTGCACTAAAGATGAGTCTCTAATCTTAGGCTCTGCAGTAGGAAAACAGAGAATGGACTTCTACCGCTAGTTGACCCACCTGACCTTTAACGATGAGAGCTGTCTTTCCCAACGTGACAGGAAGAGAGCAAGGCAGGGTGACCCTCAGGAATGGTGCCAGAGGGCTGCTGGGCAGTGACAGGCAGGGATTGGGGATGAAAACTCCTCTGCGCAACTGAGCAAGGGCAGTAGCAGGGAAAGGTCATCTGTGAAAATGGCTGTGTGGAAGGTGGAAGGGATTTGGGGGCCCAGGAGAAGGTGCTTGATGTTCAGTGCCTTGGAGCAGCTGGACTTGGACATGGTGGGTGTTCAGGAAATGCACATTAACAACTCTAGGGTAGCTCAATAGGCAGAGAGTGATTGGAGGAAGGGCCTCCTGGCCAAGGAAGAATGATGGGGCTGGAATCTTGTTTTTCACATTTGCGGTGTGAGTACAGAAGGTGATGGAGCTCCGACCACGGAGGACGTTACTGGCAGACTTTGTGCTCTGTGGCACTGGTTACTGCTATATTAGTGTGTATGGTCCCCAGTTAAGGCATAAGAGGGAAGATCAAAGGATCCCTTCCTCTGGACTGCATGATGTTTGTTGTTGGGGGGAGGATTTTAATTGTGTCAGCCGGCCTGAGGACCGCTGGTCCCATTTTCCCGACCATCAGAGGAAACATTTTTACAATGAGCACTACCTGGCACAGGTCTGTAGTGAGGTCAGCTTAGAGGAGCTCACTCCAGCCACAGAGGGGGTTCACTTTTCTGCAGGGACAGACCAGGACGCTCAAGTGGGAGGGAGGCATCTTTGAGCCTTCGTGTCTCGTCCTTTTCTCCCTTACTCCTTGGGTGGAGGCGGGAGGAAGCGAAACGCTCCTGGCTGAAGGTTTTATGCTCGGCTTTGAGGATTAAGCCCGAGCCTCTAGCACAGCTGCCGGGAAGTGGGCTTTTGCAGTGCTGCCCCCACACTCTTATAGGCAGCAGGTGAAGCTTTGTTTCAAGGTGGCAAAAGGGGAACATCACGGCTCCCAGCAGACCTTGAGGAGCCCACGAGGAGCCTTCAGTGGCATCCCTGGGGGAGCAGAAATCCCTCCTCCTTTCCATTAACAGCTGAATTCACTGACCCATGATACCACAGAGACACCTACCAGCAGCTGGTTTGCCAGGGCCGCTGCCCAGCACTCTGCAGCGCTTCCTGCCAGCGCCAGAGCTCACCAGGCACTAGCCTGGAGCCAGGGCCTCTAGGCACTGCTGAAGAAAAGCCAGCAGAGTGACACAGTGGAAGCGTCCTGTGCCGATACCACAGAGGTCAATCAATCAAAACCCCTTTCTGCTACCTCTGGGCCTCCTTCTTCCTACACTGGGCCTACAAGCGAGGGGGCAGCTGGCACAGTGCCAAGGGTCTAACCTGTGTGGCAGGAGGTAGCTGATGCCCGCAGCCTGCAGGGGAGCTCCCAGAAGCTTTAAGGAACAGAGACTCCTCAATACCCTTAGTAACAAGGGTTTGGGGTTCACAGAGGCCAGAAAGGGGGTTACTATGTCTGCCCTATAACCCTGGGTGTCAGGTCACTGTGCAGCTTTGATCTAGAGCTCAGATCCAATGACCGACCAGCAGCCCACAGCCTCCCCCTGTGTCTGCCCCACCTAGTTACTCCTTACAGGCTGACCTTATCCCTCTTCCATTCCCAGATTCGCCCCCTGATCATCCTACTGCCACTCAGAGCCACAGACGTGGAGGTGCTGAAGGAGGGAGGGGTGACTCGAGTGGGGTTCTTCACTAATGATGGCTGGCTGAAAGGTGATGCTCAGCTCTGTCAGTCACCTGCCCAGTGGCCTCCTGCCAGGGGATGCAGACATTTCTGTAAGGTGCAGAAATGGTCTTTTTGTTGTTGAAGCAAATGCGAGGAATGTGCATTTCTGAGAGGGAATTTCCGTCTCTTCAGCAGCTGTACACCAGGGCCCTAATGGATAAAGTATTTCCTTCCGAAGCCAGAAATTGTGGCTTTGAGTCCCATCTAGGGTGAAAATCTACTTTCTTCCTGTATATTGCAACAAAACCTTGGTCTTCCTTTCACCAAGGAAGCTGGGAGATGTTTGAGCACAAAGTCCTGGATCTTGGGAACAATCACCAAGGATATCAGAAGGCTCAGTCTGGTGATATAATGGATGCAACCACACACCCCCATCCCAGGGCAGTCCCATCTGAGAACCAGGATCCATGGAGCAACATTCCCCTCCTGCCCTGACAGGTGGGCTGTGCAGATGATGCTGGAAGGCAGCGGGAGAGGAGGTTGCACTAGTGCTGTGTGGGCTGTATCTGCACCAAGGCTGAATGGAGGGGGTCATGCAGCCTGTACCTGACACTCCACAGTGCTACATTCACTCCAGGAACAAGTCAAATCCTGCACCAAGGCTGGTGAATTCCCATGGGAGCACACAGTGCCCCTGTCCACCACACATGCTGCACACACATCAACTGCACCAAAAGAGACACAAACTGCACACTGAGGAGACAGTTGGTTTGTTTCCAGGTTGCTTTTATTTCCAAAGGTGCTGAAGAGTGATCTCTCTTCTTTTTCCCTGGGCAGAAATGCAATGGAGGAGACTCTCACATCCCTGAGCTGCCAGGTGACAGTGGCAGGAAGAAAACACACTGCAATAAAATTTAAGAAAGATTCATAAATAATTTAACAATGAGAAGTAATTAAATAAAAAAAATCCAATGGACACACATGCTGGTGGCTTCTTCCCACCCCAGAGATCAAGGGGCAGGGAGTGTGTGAAAGGCAGGTGGTTAAGTCTGAGGGAGCATATTCATAGTTCATACAAGTTAAACAAATTATAGCAGCCAGCTACAAAATACTCCACTTGGTAACATCAATACAGAATATATCAGTCTACAAGCAATACAGCAATACACAGCTAAGACAGGCTGTCCACTTAATACCAGAGTTCCCACGGCCAAATAGATGGAAGTCCCTTCACAGTCACTGCTAAATGAAACAACTTTGTGCAGAACCAAGAGCAGCTCTGCTGTGCCATTAGGAAGGCCTGCACGAGACTCGGCAAATCAATCTATGAATCTGTGCTTCTGCTTAGTAGTTACCAAGTGTGATCAATGAAAGGGGCAGGTAGCTTCCTTTTTTGGACACCCAGCCAGCCAATAGCTATAAAATCCCTCTGAGGCCTGGTCTACACTTTGACTTTAGGTTGAATTTAGCAGCGTTACCTCAGTTTAACCCTGGACCCATCCACACGACAAAGCCCTTTTTTCCCCACTTAAAGGGCTCTTTAAATCGATTTCTTTACTCCACTTCCAAGGAGGGGATTTGCACTGAAATCGGCCTTGCCGGGTCGAATTTAGGGTAGTGTGGACGCAATTCAACGGTATTGGCCTCTGGGAGCTATCCCAGAGTGCTCCATTGTGACCGCTCTGGACAGCGTTCTCAACTCAGATGCACTTGCCAAGTAGACAGGAAAAGGCCCACGAACTTTTAAATTTCATTTCCTGTTTGGCCAGCGTGGCAAGCTGATCAGCACAGGTGACCATGCAGAGCTCATCAGCATTATGTGCACATTGCCGGAACACATTGCCCAACCCGTACTTTGTGAGAAGTCTATGACCATGTCTATGTCCTCATCACTCTCGTCACCGCACTGCTGTCGCCTCCTTGTCTGGTTTTGCTTTTGCAGCTTCTGGTTCTGCGCTGAAAAAAGGCACGAAACAATTGTCTGCCATTGCTCTGATGGAGGCAGGGGCACCTGATGGCATGGCTTACAGGGAATTAAAATCAATAAAAGGGGTGGCTTTGTATCAAGGAGAAACGCAAACAACTATCACACAGAGTGGTCCACTCAAGGATTGAACTCAAAACCCTGGGTTTAGCAGGCCATTGATTTCACAAAACAAAGCAGGTCAATTTCTTGTTTTGACCCATCCGGCTTTTACATCTTAGGCTGGTAGTACAACTGCTAGCCATCGTCATCTCCTGGTTGCTCACCAGAAGACGGTGCAGTATGACTGCTGGTCACCATCATCTCCTGGGTGCTTGACAGAAGATGGGAATGACCTGGCTTAGTCACTCCCATGTTTGCCCAGGCGCCCCTAACTGACCTCACCGAAATTGACTAAAAAGCATCTAAGAGTATGACAACGATAGCTATCAATCAGAATGCACCTTCTGCTGCCAAAAGGCAATGAGTGACTTTTCTGCTCCTTTCCCACAGAACTACCTCAAACGTACGGTCAACGGCCTTGCCAAACCCGTGAGGACCCTAACTCTAGCTCCAGGGGCTCTACCCGTGGGTTCCCTAACCAAGTTTCAGTGGCCCTACCCGTGGGACCCTTCACTCTAGCTCCAGGCGCCCTACCCCTGGGGCCCTTAACCCTTGCTCCAGGGGCCATACCCGTGGGGTCCCTAACTCTAGCTCCAGGGGTCCTGCCCATATGGCCCCTAACACTACCTCCAAGGGCCCTACCAATAAGGCCCCTAACCCAAGCTCCAGGAGCTCCAGCCATAGGACCCCTAACCCTAGTTCCATGGGCCCTACCCTTTGAACCCATAACCCTAGCTCCAGGGGCCCTACTCCTGAGGACCCTTAACCTAATTGCAGGGGCCCAAACCTTTGGCCACCTAACCCTAGTTCCAGGGGCCCTGCCCATGGGGCCACTATATTTAGCATTAGGGGAGCTGCCCCTGGGGCTCCTAACCCTAGCTCCAGGGGACCTACCCGTGGGACCCTTAACCGTAGCTCCAGGGGCTATGCCCCTGGGGCCCCAACCCTAGCTCCAGGATCCCTACCCTTGGGTCCCCTAAGCCTAGCTTCAGGGGTCCGATACCTGTTACCCTGAAGCCTTGCTCCAGGGGCCCCATCCGTGGGACACCTAACCCTAGCTGAAGGGACCCCATCCCTGGGGCCTCTAACCCTAGCTCAAGGGGTCCTACCCCTGGAAACCCTGACGCTTGCCCCAGGAGACCCACTCCTGGTACCCTTAACACTAGGTAGAGGGTCTCTACACTTGGGACCCCTAACCCTACCTCCAGAGGGCCTACCCGTCGCTCTCCTAACCCTAGTTACATCAGGCCTACACGTGGGACACCCTAACCCTAGCCCTAGGGGTCTCACTCCTGGGACAACTAACCCTAGTTCCAGTGGCCCTACCCATTGGGTCCCTAACCTTAGCTCCAGGGGCCCTACCGCAGGGACCTGTAACCCTAGCTCCAGTTGCCCTACTCCTTGGACCCCTAATTATAGCTCCAGAAGACTTACCCATGGGACCCATAACCCCAGCTCCAGGGACCCTTTCCTTCAGGCCCTTATCCCTAGCTCCAGGGGCCATTCCTGTGGGGCCGCTAACCCTTGCTCCAGGGGTCCTTCCCATTGACACCTAAACTTAGCTCCAGGGGCCCTTTCCCTGGGGCCCCTAACCCTAGCTCCAGGGCCCCATTCCAGGGGCCCCAATCCATAGCTCCAGGGGCCCTACCAGTGGGGTCCTTAACCGTAGCTCCAGAGACCCTCCCCGTGGGTCCCCTAACCCTAGGTAAAGGTGCCCTACTCGTGGGACCACTAACTCTAACTCCAGGGGCCCCACCAATGGAACCCCTAATCCTAGCTCCAGGGCCCCATCCCTGGGGCCACAATCCGTAGCTCCAGGGGCCATACTCGTGTTGCCCCTAATCCTAGCTCCAGAGGCCTTACCCATGGGATCCCTAACCCTAGCTTCAGGGGCTTCACCCCTGGGAACACTAACCCTAGCTCCAAGGGCCCCATCCCTGGGGCCCCTAACCCTTGCTCCAGGGGCCCTACCCCTGGAACCCAGAACCCTAACTCCATGGGCCCTACCTGTGGGGCCCTGACCCTAGTTCCAGGGGCCCTACACGTGGTGCCCCGAACGCTTGTTCCATGGGCAATATCCTTGAGACCCAAACCCTACCTGCAGGGGCCCTACCTGTGGGACACATAACCCTATGTCCAAGGGCCCTATGCGTCTGACCCCTAACCATATCTCCAGGGGCTCAACCCCATGGGAAACCTAACCGTAGTTCCAGGGGCCCTAACCTTTAGGCCCCTAACTCTAGCTCCAGGGGCCTTACTCTTGGGGCCATAATCCCAAGGTGCAGCGTCCCCTAACTTTAGCTCCAGAGATCCTACCCTTAGAGACTCCGTCCCTAGCTCTAGGAGTCCTACCCGTGGGGCCCCTCACCCTAGCTCCAGAGGCCCTACCCATGGGACCCCTAACCGTAGTTCCAGGGGTCCTACCACTGGGGCCCCAAACCTTAGCTCCAGGGTCCATACCCATGGAGTTCCTAACTTGAGCTCCAGAGGCTCCACCCCTGAGACCCCTAACCCTAGCTCCAGGGGCCCCACCCCTGGGACCCCTAACCCTAGCTCCAGGGGCCCTACCTGTGGGGCCGCTAACCCTAGCACCTGGGGCCCTACCGGTGGGGCCCCTAACCCCAGTTTCAGTGACTCCTCCCCTAGGGCACCTAACGCTAGCTCTAGATGCACTACCCGTGGGGCCCCTATCCGTAGCTCCAGGGGCCCTACCCATGGAACCCCTAACCTAGCTGCAGGGGCCCTACCCCTTGAGGGCCCCTAAGCCTAGCTCCAGCGACCCTTCCCGTGAGGCCTCTAACCCTAGCTCCAGAAGCCTTACCGGTGGGACCCTTTACTCTAGCTCTAACCCTAGCACAAGAGGCCCCAGCCGTGCGGCCTCTAACACTAGCTCAAGGGGCACTAATCATTGGACCCCTAACCCTAGCTCCAGGGGCCCCATCCCTGGGGCCTCTAACTCTAGCTCCAAAGACTCTACCCGTGGGGCCACTAACCCTAGCTCCACGGGCCCTACCCGTGGGACTCGTAACCCTTGTTCCAGGGGCCCTTCCACTTGAGCCCCTAGCCCTAGCTCCAGGGGCTCAACCCGTAGAGTCTCTAAACCTATCTCCAGGGGCTCCACCTCTGGAACCCCTCACCCTAACTCAAGGAACCGAACTCTGGGGCTCCAAACCCTAGCTCCAAGGGCCCTACCCATGGGGCCCCTAACTTTAGCTCCAGGGGCCCCATCCCTGGATCCCCTAACCCTAGCTCCAGGGGCCCTACCCATGTGAACCCTATACCTACCTCCAGGGTAACTGCCCGTGGTGCCCCTAGCCCTATCTCCAGATGCCCTACCAGTGGGACCCTTAACCCCAGCTCTAGGGGCCATACCCATGGGTCCCCCTAACCCTTGATCCAGGGGCCCTATCCCTGGCCAACCAAACCCTAGCTCCATGGGCCTTACCCGTGGGACCGCTAACCCTAGCTCCAGGGGCCCTACCCGTGGGGCCCCTAAACCTTGCTACAGAGGCCCTAGCAGTGGGAACCCTAACCCTAGCTCCATGGGCACTATCCCTGGCTCCCCTAACTCTAGCTCCAGGGGCCATAGCCGTGGGACCCCAAACTCTAGCTCCAGAGACCTTACGCCTTGGGCCTCTAACCCTAGCTCCAGGGTCCATACCCTTGGGGCCCCTTACCCTAGCTCCAGGGGCCTCACCACTGGGAAACCTATCCCTATCTCTAGGGGCCCATTCTGGGGTCCCAAGCCCTAGCTCCAGGGGCCCAACCCATCTGGCCCCTAACTCTGGATCCAGGGGCCCTACACGTGGGACGACTAACCCTAACTCAAGGAGCCCTAGCCCTAGGACTTCTTACCCTAACTCCAGGAGCCCCATACCTGGGGTCCCTAACAATAGCTCCAGGGGCCCTACCCATGGGGACCCTGACCCTAGCTGCAGGGTCTATACCCGTGGGCCCCTCAATCATGCTCCAGGGTCCCTATCCGTGGGCCCCTAACCCTAACTCGAGATGCCCTATCCCTGTGACCCCTAACCCTAGCTCTAGGAGCCCTAACTCTGGAGTCCCTAACCCTAAGTCCCGAGGCCATACCCGTGGGGCCCCTAAACCTAGGTCCATGGGCCACACCCCTTGGACCCATAACCCTAGCTGCTGTGGCCCTACCCCTGAGGCCTCTAACCCTAGATCCAGGGGCTCCACCATGAGGCCCCTAACCCAAGCTCCTGGGGCTCCACTCCTGGGACCGCTAACCCTAGCTTAAGGGCCCAATCCCCTATCTGCAGGGGCTCTACAAGTGGGACCCTTAAACTTAGCTCGAGGAACCCTGCCCATGGGGCCGCTAACACTAACTCCAGGGGCCAAACCCGTGGAGCCCCTAACCCTAGCTCCAGGGGCCCCATACCAGAAACCCCTATCATTAGCTCCAGGGGCGCTATCCCTGGGGCTCCTAACCCTAGCTCAAGGAGCCTTACAATTGGGGACACTAACCCTAGCTCCAGGGGCCCCATCACTGGGGCCCCTAACTCTAGCTCCAGGGTCCCTACCCGTGGGGTCCTTAACCCTGGCTCCTGGGGCCCTACCCCTGTGCCCCTTACTCTAGCTCCAGTTGCCATACCCATGGGCCCCTAACCCTAGCTCCAGAGGCTCCATCCCTGGGGCCCCGAACAATCGCTCCAGGTGCCCAACCCATGGGGCCCATAGCCCTTGTTTCAGGGGTCCTACGAGTGGGCCCCTAATCCTAGCTCCAGAGACCTTAAGCGTGAGATCTCTAACCCTAGCTCCAGGGGCCCCACCCCTGGGACCCATAACCTTTGCTCCATGGGCCACATCCCTGGGGCACCTAATCCTATCTATAGGAACACTGCCCAAGGGGCCCCAAACCATAGCTCCAGAGGCCCTACACATGGGGCCCCTAACACTAGCTCCAGAGTCCCTACCTGTGGGACCCCTAACCCTAGCTCCAGGTGCACTACCCCTGAGGCCCCTAATGCTAGCTCCAGGGGCCCTACCCATGGGGCCCATAAACCTAGCTCCAGGGGCCTTACACGTGAAGCCCCTAAGCATAGCTCCAGAGGCCCTACCCCTGGGACCCCTAACACTAGTCCCGGGGGCCCTAACTGTGCGGCCCCTAACCCTAACTCCAGGGGCCTTACCCGTAGGGCCCCTATCCCTAGGTGCAGAGGCCCTTCAACCTGGGGCCCCTATCCTTAGCTGCAGGGGCTCTACCAGTCAGGCCACTAATGCTATCTCCAGAGGCCCTTCACGTGGGACCCCTAACCCAAACTCCAGGGGTCCTACCGCTTAGGGCCCTAACCCTAGCTGCAGGGGTCATACCCATGGTGCCCCTAAAACTAGCTCCAGGGGCCCCATATCTGGGGCCCCTAACCAGAGCTACAGGAGACCTATGGGTGGGGACCAGAAATCCAACTCCAGGGGCCCTACCCATGGGGCCCGTAACCCTAGTTCCAGAGGCCCTACCAATAGCACCCCTTACCCTAGCTCCAGGACCTCTACAACTACTGCCCCCAACCCTAGCTCCAGTGGCCATACCCATGGATCCCGTAATCCTAACTCCAGGGGCCCCACCTGTGGCACCCCTAACCCTAGCTCCAGGAGCCCTACTCGTGGGGTCCCTAACCCTAGCTCCAGGGGCCCCACCCCTGGGACACATAACCCTAGCTGCAGGGACCCCATCCCTGCGGCCCCTATCCCTAGCTCCAGGGGCCCTACCCACGTAGCCACTAAACGTATCTCCAGGGTCTCTACCTGTGAGACCCGTAACCCTAATTCCAGGGGCCCTAACCGTTTGGGACCCTAACCCTAGGTCCAGGTGCCTTACTCGTGGGGCCTCTATCCCTAGGTGCAGGTGCCCTTCCCCTGGGGACCCTAACCCTAGCTTCAGGGGCCCATCCCTGCAGCTCTGAACCATAGCTCCAGGTACTCTATGCATGAGGTTCCTAACCCTAGCTCCAAGATCCCGATCCCTGCGGCTTCTAACATGAGCTCCCGGGCCCTACCCGTCGGGCTCGTAACCCTAGCTCCAAGGTCCCTGTCTATGGGACCCCTTATCCTAGGTCCAGGGCCCCTACCCATGGGGCCCCTAAATCTAGTTCAAGAGGCCCTTTCCCTGAGACCCTTAACCCTAGATCCAGGGGCCCAACCCCTGGGACCCATAACCATAGCTCCATGGGCCGTACCCCTGGGGCCCCTACCTCTAGCCCCAGGGGCTCTATCCCTGGGGCCCCAAACCAATCTCCATGGGCCCCATTCCTAGGGCCCCTAACCCTAGCTCCAGAGGCCCAAACCTTGGGGGCCCGAACTCTATCTCCAGGGGCCCAACCCCTGGGACCCCTAACCCTGGCTCCAGGAGCCCTACCCGTGGGGCCCTTAACCCTAGCTCCAGAGGCTCTGCCCATGGGACCCCTAACCCTAGCTCAAGGGGCCCTACACATGGGGCGCCTAACCCTAGCTAGAGGGATCCCACATCTAGGACCCCTTACCCTAGCTCCAGGGCCCATCTCTGTGACCCCAATCCCAAGTTGCAGGGGCCCTACCCATGGGGTTCCTAACCCTAGTTTCAGAAACCCTATAGGTGGGACCCCTAACCCTTGCTCCAGGGGCCTCACCCCTGGAACCTCGAACCCTAGCTCAAGGGACCTCATCCCTAGAGCCCCTAACCCTAGCTCAATGGGCCTTACCTGTCGGACCCCTAACCCTGGTTCCAGGGGCCATACCCATCTGGCCCTTAACCCTGGCTCCAGAGGCCCTACATATAGAGCCCCTTTACCTAGCTCAAGGAGCCCTTCCCCTGGGACCCCTAACCCTAGCACCAAAGTCCCTACCCATGGGACCCCTAACCTTAGCCCCAGGGGCCCTACCAGTAGGGCCCTTATCCCTAGCTTCAGGGGCCCTACACGTGTATCCCTAACCATAGTTCCAGAGGCCCTACCCGTAGTGCTCAGAACCATAGCTCCAGGGGCCCTTCCCGTGTATCCCTAAACCTAGCTCCAGAGGCCCTACCCATGGGGCCCATAACCGTAGCAGCAGGTGCGCTACCCATGGGGCCCCTAACCCTAGATCCAGAGGCACTACCCATGGGACCCCTAAACTTAGATCCAGGTGCCCTAAGCGTAGGGCCCCTAACCCTAGCTCCAGGGACCCGATCCCTGGTACCCCTAACCCTAACTCCACGGGCCCCATCCCTGCAGCCTCTAACCATAGCTCCATGGGCCCAGCCCATGGGACCCCTAACCCTTGCTACAGAGTCCTTACCTGTGGGGCCCCTAAACCTAGCTCCAGGGGCCCTACCTGTGGGGTCCCTAACCCTAGCTCCAGGGGCTCTACCCATGGGGCCCCTATCTCTAGCTCCAGGGGCCTTACCCTTGGGAAACCTCACCCTTGCTCCAGGGGCCCTACTCCTGGAGCCCATAACCCTAGCTTCAGGGGCCATAACCATGGGGCCCCTAAACCTAGCTCCAGGTGCCCCATCCCTGGGGACCCTAACCCTAGCTTTAGGGACCATGCTCGTAGGGCTCCAAACTATAGCTCCAGGGGCCCTACCCATTGGGATCCTAACCCTAGCTCCAGAGGCCCTACCCTTTGAACCTCTCACCCCAGCTACAGTGCTCTACCCCTGGGGCCCCTAACCCTAGCTCCCGAGGCCCTACCCATTAGGCCACTAACCCTAACTCCTTAGACCTTACCCGTGAGGCCCCTAACCCTAGCTCCAGGGGCCCTAACCGGAGGTCTCTAACACTTGCTCCGGGGGCCCTACCACTGGGGCCCCTAACCCTAGCTCCGGGGACTCCTTTCCTGGGGCCTCTAACTCTAGCTCCAGGGGCCCAACCCGTGGGGCCCCTAACCCTCGTTCCAGGGGCCCTACCAGTGGGACCCCTAACCCTAACTGCAGGGCCCCTACCTGTGGGCCCCTAACCCTAGTTCCAGAGGCCTTACCCGTGAGACCCCTAACTCTAGCTCCAGGGGCCCTACCACTGAGGCTCATATCCCCAGCTCCAGAGGATCTACTCCTAGGGCTCCTAACCCTAGCTCCAGGGATCCTACCCATGGGACCCCTAATGGAAACTCCAGGGGCTCTAACCCTTGGGGCTCTAACCCTACCTCCAGGGGCCCCATCCCTGGTTTCCCTAACACAGCTCTAGGGGCCCTACTCGTGGGGCTTCTTCCCCTAGCTCCAGGGGCCCTACCCGTGGTTCCCCTAACCCTAGCTCCAAGGGCTCTACCCGTGGGACCTTACCCTAGCTCCAGGGGCCGTCCTCGTGGTGCCCCTAACACTAGGTCCAGAGGCCCCACCCCTGGGAATCCTAACTCTAGCTCCAGGGGCCCTACATGTGGGAACCATAATCCTAGCTCCAATGACCCTACCTATGGGACCCCTAACCTTAACTTCCGGGGCCCTACCCCTTGGGTCCGTTACCAAAGATCCAGGGGCCCTACCCCTTGTGCCACTAACCCTATCTCCAGGGGCCCTCTCCGTGGGACCCCTAACCCAAGCTCCAGGGACCCCACCCCTGCATCCCCTAAACCTAGCTCCAGGGGCCCCATAGCTGGGGCTCCTAACCCTAGTTCCAAGGGCCCTACTCGTGGGGACCCTAACGCTTGCTCCAGGCACCCTGCCCGTAGGGCCCTTATCTTAGCTAAAGAGGCCCTACCCGTGGGGTCCTTAGCCCTAGCTCCAGAGACCCCATTCCCTGGAAACCCAAACACTAGCTCCAGGGGTCCCACCCACGCGAACACTAACCCTAGCTCAAGGGCCAAGTCAAGAGCCCCAAATCCTATCTCCAAGGGCCTTAGCCATGCGCCCTCTAACGCTAGCTACAGGGGCTCTACGTGTGGAGCCACTAACCCAATTTCCAGGGGCCCTACCCATGGGGCCCCTGTCCCTAGCTCCAGTGTCCCAACCCGTGGGACCCCTAACCCTAGGTCCATGGGCTCTACCCCTGGGGCTGCTAACCGTAGCTCCAGGCACCCCACCACTAGGACCCCTATCCCTAGCTCCAGGGCCCACCACTAGGACACCTAACCCTAGCACCATGAGCCCCAGCCCTGGGGCCCCTAACCCAAACTCTAGGGTCCCTTCCTGTGGGGCCCCTAACCCTAGCTCCAGAGGCCCTACCCATGCGACCACTAACCCTAGCTATAGAGGCCTTACCCCTGTGTCCCCTAACCCTAGCTCCAGATGCCATATGCGTGGGCCCCTAACCCTAGCTCCAGGGGCCTGACTCCCAGTACCCCTAACCCTAGCTCCAAGGGCCCCATCTCTATGGCTTCTAACCCTAGCTCCAGGGGCCCAACCCATGGGGATCTTACTCTAGCTACAGAGTCCTTACCGTGGGATCCCCAAACCTAGCTCCAGGGGCCCTACCATTAGGGCCCCTAACCCTAGCTGCAGGAGCCATACCCATGGGGCCCCTAAACCTATCTCCAGGTGCCCCACCCCTGGGACCCTTTACCCTAGCTTCAGGGGCCCCATCCCTGGGGCCCTTAACCCCAGTTCCAGGGGCCCTACCCATGGGGCCCCTATTCCTAGCTTCAGGGACCCCACCCGTTGGGCCCCTAACCCTAGCTCCAAAGGCCCTACTCTTGTGACCCCTCTCCCTAGCTCCAGGGGGCATACCCCTTGGGCCCCCAGTCCTAGCTCCAGGAACCGTACTCGTGGGGCCCCTATCCCTAGTGTTAGGCCTGAATAAAGATATTGCAGACAAAACCAGGTATGCCAACCTGACCAAAGTCAGGCTAACAGAGGTTTTTGGGTAATTCCTGAGTGGAAAACACTGAGAAGCAGCAGCATGTCTCACAAGCGCTGGGAAAAAGTGAGATAAGTGAGAAGCTGCATTCCTGGCATAGTACCAGATGTGCTGTGTTAGGGCAGCTCCTTCGAAGAACTGATAAGAGCCCTAGTTTCCCAGCCTCCTTGTTTTCACTCCCTGGTTTTGTTCGTTGTTTGTTTTTAACTCCCCTACATTTCTAACTTTAGGTATGTATGTATACTAAAGGTGTCTAGTTTCTAGTTGTTAAAAGAAGGGAGTGGGTTGCTCCAGTGAATAATTTATGATGCGACAGAACTGTCTATATAGGCTTATAATAAGATTTAAAGAGCGGGCTGGTTCACTCGGGAGACGAGCTGCTCTCTATTGATGCGTGCACTTGTCAATAAAGAGCTTTTGATCGGACCTTGCTGGTGTTGCCTGTCTCTCTCGCGGTCAGACAACTAACTTTGCCATCTGGGGGTTAGAGTCCCTGACACTAGCTCCAGGGGCTCCATCCCTGGGGCCCCTGACCCTATCTCCAGGGGCCCTACCCGTGGGGACCATAACCCTAGCTCTATGGGACCTCCCCATGGGGCCCCTAGCCTTAGCTCCATGGGCCCTACCCGTGGGGACCTTAACCCTAGCTCCAGGAGCCCCATCCCTGGGGCCCCTAAATCTAGCTCCTGGGCTCCTGCCCGTGGGGCACCTAACCCTAGCTCCAGAGGCCCTTCCCTTAGGATCCCTAACCCAAGCTCCAGGGACCCTATCCGTGGGGCCCCTAACCCTAGCTCCTGAGGTCCTACCTGTCGGAGCTGTAACCTTAGCTCCTGGGTTCGTGCCCATTTGACCCATAATCCTAGCTCCAGGGGACCTACCCGTGGGACCCCTAATCTTAGTTCAAGGGTTCTTACCCCTGGGGTGCCTAACCCTACCTTCAGGGGCCCTACCCGTGGGGCCTCTAACCCTAGTTCCAGGTGCCCCACTCCTGGAACCCCTATCCCTAGCACCATGGGCCCCATCTCTGGGGCTCCAAATCCTAGCTGAATGGGCCCTACCCCTGGGTCCCCTAACTCTAGCTTCAGGGGCCCTACCAGTGGGACCCCTAACCCTAGTTCCATGGGCCCCACCCCTGGGACCCCTAACCCTTGCTCCAGAGGCCCCATTGCTGGGGATCCAAACCCCTGCTCAAGGTGCCCTGCCCAAGGGGCCGCTAACCCTAGCTCCAGGGGCCCCACCCCTAGACACCCGAACACTAGTTCCAGGCAGCCCACCCCAGGGACTCCCAACCCTTGCTCCTGTGGCCCCATCCCTGGGGCTCCTAGCCCTAGCTCCTGGGTCCCTACATGTGGGAACCCTAACCCTAGCTCCAACGGCCCTTCCCATGGGGCCCCTAACCCTAGCTCCAAGGTTCCTTCTCGTGGGACCCTTAACCCTATCTGCAGGCCCTGTACCCCTGGGTCCCCTAACCCCAGCTTCAGAGGCCCTACCCATGGGGCCCTTTACCCTAGGTCAAGGGGCCCTACGCATGGGTCCCCCAACCCTAGCTCAAGGGGCCCTATCTCTGGGGCCCCTAAACCTAGCTCCAGGGGCCCTGCCCGTTGGACCCCTTTGCCTAGCTCCAGGGTCCCTTGAAACACTTGGGAAAATGTGTTTGACTGTTCAGGCATTGGGAGCTCAGCTAAGAATGCAAATGCTTTTCAAAGACTGCGGGGACTGTGGGATCGCTGGAGTCCTCAGTCTCCCCTCCCTCCCTCCATAAACATCCATTTGATTCTTTGGCTTTCCGTTACGCTTGTCACGCAGCACTGTGCTGAGTCCCGACTGTGGACTCTGTCTATCATAGCCTGGAGATTTTTTCAAATGCTTTGTCATTTCGTCTTCCGTAACGGAGCTCTGATAGAACAGATTTGGCTCTCCATACAGCGATCAGATCCAGTATCTCCCAGACGGTCCATGCTGGAGCTCGTTTTGGGTTTGGGACTGCATCGCCACCTGTGCTGATCAGAGCTCCATGCTGGGCAAACAGGAAATGAAATTCAAAAGTTCACGGGGCTTTTCCTGTTTACCTGGCCAGTGCATCCGAGTTCAGATTGCTTTCCAGAGCGGTCACAAGGGTGCACTGTGGGATACCGCCCGGAGGCCAATACTGTTGAATTGCGGCCACACTAACCCTAATCCAACATGGCAATACCGATTTCCGCATTACTCTCCTCGTCGGGGAGGAGTACAGATATTGGTATTAAGAACCCTTTATATTGATATAGAGGGCTTCATTGTGTGGACGGGTGCAGGGTTAATTCGTTTTAATGCTGCTAAATTCGGTTTAAATGCGTAGCGTAGACGAGGCCTAAGAAAGCGGCTGTTTGACCTACAAACAACGACAAAGTAAAACCTGCAAGAGCAGCCTTTCAGTTCAGAGGCCTGATAATAAGATGTTACTAATAACTGATGAAAGAGTTACAAACGACTCAAAACCATACTCAGAACAAACCAAACGGGAACACAGACAACACCATTTTTCTTCGCTGCTCTTTAACCACGATATTCTCCTCATACGGAGGTCCACCGCTCCTAGGGGTTCTGTGCCACAATAACAGGGTGATGTGTGCAAGGGATGGAGGAAGCTGCTATTCCATCTCCCTAGTCCAAAAATCAGTTTAATAGCTAGTCCTGAGATAGAGGAAGTATCAGTTATTAAAGTCATAAGAACTAATTTAACATTGTGATTCCAGCCAATGTTAAATGATCTAACATTCAGGTTAATAGAAACATTTCTAGTCCTCTGTGCAGAACGCTCAAATGATGCAAAAATAGCAAGTTTGCTTTAAAAAGTCATAAAAGGGGTGTCATCCAGAATCTGACACTTGGTGAAATGTAAGTCTAGAACACACAACCAGTTTGGGGATTGTGCTCTGCTTCTTAACAATCTGCCCTGAGGTTGCCACTCACAGTCACAAGCTACTCCAGAGGGCTGGGGCCCTCTCATGGATCAGTAAGTGGTTAGCAGCTTGGAAAGAAAGAGTAGGACTAAATAGTCGTTTTTGCAGTGGAAAGGAGTAAATAAAAGGCTTTCAAAGTATGAGACGAGGCTACAGACATTAGGGCTGGTCAGTTTAGACAAGACCGTAGAGCACCAGTTCTCAACCAGGTGTTTGCCAAAAGAAACCAGGCTTGACCCACATCCCCAAGCCACCAAGCCTACCTGCCTGCATTGAAGGGGGGGAGAAAGGGCACAACAAAAAATTGCAGCATCAATGCAAAAGAGAGAACTCTTCCCCTGCCATTATCAGTAAGGGTTGCCTCACAGCCACTGACTCCCTGAACAGAAATAGCAAAAGTCCAACCACAATTCTACTTTCTTTCCACTACAAGAGATAATGGGTGGGAGCTGCTCTCCTGAGACTGTCCTGCTGCTGCCCAGGCACATGGCAGACAGACCTGGGCCCGTAAGCTGAGGGTTTTGATCGCTTGAAGGCCCAGAGGGAAAAGAGACAAGTGCTCATGTATCAGAGAATGGCTTTGATCCATTGACCTCTGGGTTAACAGGCCCAGCATGCATCCGCTGCACCACTCTGCTGGCTCTTTACTCCCCCTGCCACCCAGCCACCTCTATCTGGATTAGTGCCTTACGAGCTCTCACGCTGGCAGGCATATGCGCCGGCTGCTAGGCAGCTGCCCTGGTCACAGGCTTTTACAGCTTCTACAGGGTAAAAAGGATCTATTTGGGGTTTGGACCCCATTGGGAGCTGGGTAGCTGAGTGCCGGAGACGGGAGTACTTCGTAAACTGTTTTCAATTAAGCCTTCAGCTCGTGGGGGATGAGGTTCAGCCTTGGATCCGTGTCTGCAGCAGGCAAGCGCCTCTGGCTCAGTCGGCCCCCACCTTGCCCCCGCTGTATTAGCAGACTAAAACCTGGAGCGAAGGCACACGCCTTGCAAGGGAACAGAAGCCGGGATCTCGAACAAATGTCAACATTTTAGTAAGATGTCGTTCAAAGAAGAAAAAGGTGTACGGTACAGCATTTAGGCGTAGAAGTTTCTGGTGATCAGGGAACAATGTACAGATTACCCAGGGGGTGCGAAGTTCGGTTTAAGATCGGGCGGCGTAAGGAATACAGAATCTGCAATAGCCCTGACTGGGGGTAAAAGGTTAACGTACAGACACTGAGTTGGGAGGGTATGTTGTCCATGTGAGGGCTACGTTCAGGTGTGGAGTTTAAGAAGCGGGTACGACAATGAGAATGGATTCACCCGCGTTTGGTGAGTTTTAACATTCAGTGTTTTTTAATCTTTGCCACAATCTAGTTTAAGCAGGGTCGGTTATGAACTCTACCCTGCCATCTGTTGGTGATCTGTTGTAAAGGCCTTTGGGGCTGATGTCATTTGCATGGTTACACCCACCCCAGATTGCATGAGGGGAGTGCTTGTCCAAATGGTCATTTCAGCTGCTGTGGGATCCCCTGTCTCTTTGTAATTGGGGCAGGAGTAATCAAGTGTATTTTCCTGTTTAGTTTGGATCAGGGAGAGAGTAACTGTACCTGGCATTTGAGGCCTGAGAGCTTGCCCCTCACCTGGAAAGGACTCATCATTAAGGGGTATGGGTTCCAAACCCCCCAAGTGTGTGGGAAGTAGCAATAGATGTTGGTTGGTTTGGTGTCTAAAGACAGAGGCATTTTTGAATATCTTAGAATTGTTGTTAGTACTGAAGTTTCTCATCTTAAATTTATAGCATTAGATTTCTTCTACAGTATATTTTGGTGCTGAAA
>NW_026114641.1:0-61412 GCF_025201925.1 Gopherus flavomarginatus | reverse complement strand
TGGGCCCCTGGAACTGGTGTTGGGCCCCCAGGGATTAGGACCCTGGAGCTATGGTTCGGGCGCTCAGGGATTGGGACCCTGGAGCTGGTGTTGGAGCCCCCAGGGGTTGGGCCCCTGGAACTGGTGTTGGGGCCCCAGGGATTAGGCCCCTGGAGCTATGGTTCGGGCGCTCAGGGGTTGGGCCCCTGGAACTGGTGTTGGGCCCCCAGGGATTAGGACCCTGGAGCTATGGTTCGGGCGCTCAGGGATTGGGACCCTGGAGCTGGTGTTGGAGCCCCCAGGGGTTGGGCCCCTGGAGCTGGTGTTGGGGCCCCAGGGATTAGGCCCCTGGAGCTATGGTTCGGGCGCTCAGGGGTTGGGCCCCTGGAGCTGGTGTTGGGGCCCCAGGGGCTGGGCCCCTGGAACTGGTGTTGGGGCCCCAGTTATTAGGCCCCTGGAGCTATGCTTTGGGCGCTCAAGGGTTGGGCCCCTGGACTGGTGTTCGGACCCACAGGGGCTGGGCCCCTGGAGCTGGTGTTGGGGCCCCAGGGGTTGGGCCCCTGGAGCTATGGTTCGGGCGCTCAGGGGTTGGGCCCCTGGAGCTGGTGTTGGGGCCGTCTGGGGTTGGGCCCATGGAGCTGGGGTTGGGGCCCCCAGGGGTTAGGCCTCTGGAGCTATGGTTCGGGAGCTCAGGGGTTGGGCCCCTGGAGCTGGTGTTGGGGCTCCCAGGGGTTGGGGAAGTGGAGCTGGTGTTGGGGCCCCAGGGCTTACGCCCCTGGCGCTATGGTTCGGGCGCTCAGGGGTTGGGTCCTTTGAGCTGGGGTGGGGGCCCCCAGTGGTTAGGCCCCTGGAGGTATGGTTCGGGCACTCAGGGGTAGGGCCCGAGGAGCTGGTGTTGGGGCCCCCACGGATTAGGCCCCTGGAGGTATTGTTCGGGCGCTCAGGGGTTGGGTCCTTGGAGCTGGAGTTGGGCCCCCACAGATTAGGCCCCTGGAGCTATGGTTCGGGCGCTCCGGGGTTGGGACCCTGGAGCTCGTGTTGGAGCCCCCAGGGGTTGGGCCACTGGAGCTGGTGTTGGGACCCCAGGGATTAGGCCCCTGGAGCTATGGTTCGGGTGCTCAGCGGTTGGGCCCCTGGAGCTGGTGTTGGGGCCCCAGGGGCTGGGCCCCTGGAACTGGTGTTGGGATCCCAGGGGTTATGCCCCTGGAGCTATGGTTCGGGCGCTCAGGGGTTGGGCCCCTGGAGCTGGGGTCGAGGGCCCCAAGGGTTGGGCCCCTGGAGCTGGGGTTGGGGCCCCCGGGGGTTAGGCCCCTGGAGCTATGGTTTGGGCGCTCAGGGGCTGGGCCCTTGGAGCTGGTGTTGGGGCCCCCAGGGGTTGGGCCCCTGGAGCTGAGGTTGGAGCCCTCGGTTGTTAGGACCCTGGAGCTATGGTTCCGGCGCTCAGGGGTTGGGCCGTTGTAGCTGGGGTGGGGTCCCCCAGCGGTTAGGCCCCTGCAGCTATGGTTCGGGCGCTCAGGGGTTGGACCCCTGAAGCTGGTGTTGGGGCCCCCAGTGGTTGGGCCCCTGGAGCTACGGTTCGGGCGATCAGCGGTTGGGTCCCTGGACCTGGTGTTGGGGCCCCCAGGGGTTGGGCTCCTGGAGCTACGGTTCGGGCCCTCAGGGGTTGGGCCCCTGGAGCTGGTGTTGGGGCCCCCAGGGGTTGCGCCCCCGGAGCTGTTGTTGGGGCCCCCAGGGGTTGGGCCCCTGGAGCTATGGTTTAGGCGCTCAGGGGTTGGACCCCTGGAGCTATCGTTCGGACGCTCAGGGGTTGGGCCAAGGGAGCCGGTGTTGGGGCCCCCAGGGGTTGGGCCCCTGGAGCTGGTGTTGGGACCCCCAGGGGTTGGGCCCCTGGAGCTATGGTTCGGGCGCTCAGGGGTTGGGCCCCTGGAGCTAGTGTTGTGGCCCCCAGGGGTTAGGCCCCTGGAGCTATGGTTCGGGCCCCCAGGGGTTGGGCCCGTGGAGCTGGTGTTGGGGCCCCCAGTGGTTGGGTCCCTGGAGCTATGGTTCTGGCGCTCAGGGGTTGGACCCCTGGAGCTTGTGTTGGTGCTCCCAGGAGTTGGGTCCCTGGAGCTGGTGTTGGGGACCCCATTGGTTAGGCCCCTTGAGCTATGGTTCGGGCGCTCAAGATTTGAACCCCTGGAGCTTGCTTTGGGGCCCCCAGGGATTGAGCCCCTGGAGCTGGTGTTGGGGTTGCCAGGGGTTGGGCCCCTGGAGTTATGGTTCGGACGCTCAGGGGATGGGCCCCTGGAGCTATGGTTCGGACGCTCAGGGGATGGGCCCCTGTATCTATGGCTCGGGCGCTCAGGGGTTAGGCCCCTGGAGCTATGGTTCGGGGGCTCAGGGGTTGGGCCCCTGGAGCTGGTTTTGGGGCCCCCATTGGTTGGGCCCCTGAAGCTGGTGTTGGGGCCCCCAAGGATTGGGCCCCTGGAGCTGGTGTTGTTGCCCCGAGGGGTTGGGCCCCTCGAGCTATAGTTCGAGCTCTCAGGGATTGGGCCCCTGGAGCTGGTGTTGGGGCCCCAAGGGTTTGGGCCCCTGGAACTTTAGTTCGGGTGCTCAGGGATTGGGCCCCTGGAGCTGGTGTTGGGGCCCCCAGTGGTTGGGCCCCTTTATTTATGATTCGGGCGCTCAGGGGTTGGGCCCCTGGAGCTGGTGTTGGGACCCCCAGGGGTTCGGCCCCTGGAGCTATGGTTCGGGCGCTCAGGGGTTGGGCCCCTGGAGCTGGTGTTGGGGCCCTCAGGGGTTGGGCCCCTGGAGCTGGTTTTGGAGCCCCCAGGGGTTGGGCCGCTGCAGCTGGTGTTGGGGCCCCAAGGGGTTGGGCCCCTGGAGCTATGGTTCGGGTGCTCAGGCGTTGGGCCCTTGGAGCTGTGTTTCGGGCGCTTAGATGTTGGACCCCTGGAGCTATGGTTCAGGCCCTCAGAGGTTGGGCCCCTGGAGCTATGGTGCGGGCTCTCAGGGGTTGGGCCAATGGAGCTGGTGTTGGGGCCCCCAGGGGTTGGGAACCTGGAGCTGGTTTTGGGGCCCCCAGGGGTTGGGCCCCTAGAGCTGGTGTTCCGGCCCCCATGCGTTGGGCCCCTGGAGCTATGGTTCGGGCGCTCATGGGTTGGGCCAATGGAGCTCGTGTTGGAGCCCCCAGTGGTTGGGCACCTGGAGCTATGGTTCGGGCGCTCAAGGGTTGGGACCCTGGAGCTGGTTTTGGGGCCCCTAGGTGTTGGGCCCCTGGAGCTGGTGTTGGGGACCCCAGGGGTTGGCCCCCTGGAACTATGGATCGGGCGCTCATGGGTTGGGCCCCTGGTGCTGGTGTTGGGGCCCCTAGGGGTTAATCCCCTTGAGCTATGGTTCGGGCGCTCAGGGGTTGGGCCTCTGGAGCTGGTGTTGGAGAACCCAGTGGTTGGGCACCTGGAGCTATGGTTCGGGCTCTCAAGGGTTGGGACCCTGGATCTGGTGTTGGGGCCCCTAGGGGTTGGGAACCAGGAGCTATGGTTCGGGCGCTCAGGGGTTGGGCCCCTGGAGCTGGTTTTGGGGCCCCCAGGGGTTGGGCCCCTGGAGCTATGATTCGAGCGCTCTGGGATTGGGCCCCTGGAGCTATGGTTGGGGCGCTCAGGGGTTGGGCCCCTGGAGCTATGGTTCAGGCGCTCAGGGGTTGGGCCCCTGGAGCTAGTGTTGGGGCCACTAGGGTTCTGGCACCTGGAGCTGGTTTTGGGGCCCCCAGGGGTTGGGCCCCTGGAGCTATGGTTCGGGTGCTCAGGGGTTGGGCCTCTAGAGCTGGTGTTGGGGCCCCCAGGGGTTGGGCCCCTGGAGCTAGTGTTGGGGCCCCCAGGGGTTGGGCCCCTTGAGCTATGGTTCGAGTGCTCAGGGGTTGAACCCCTGGAGCTGGTGTTGGGGACCCCAGGGGTTGGGCTCCTGGAGCTATGGTTCTTGCGCTCAGGGGTTGGGCCCCTGGAGCTATGGTTCTTGAGCTCAGGGGTTGGGCCCCTGGAGCTGGGGTTCGGGCGCTCTGGAGTTGGGCCCCTGGACCTGGTGTTGGAGCCCCCAAGTGTTTGGCCCTTGGAGCTATGGTTCGAGCGCTCAGGGGCTGGGCCCCTGGAGCTGGTGTTGGGATCCCAAGGGTTTGGGACCCTGGAGCTATGGTTCGGGCGCTCAGGGGTTGGGCCCCTGGACTGGTGTTGGGGCAACCAGGGGCTGGGCCCCTGGAGCTGGTCTTGGGGCCCCATGGGTTAGGCCCCTGGAGCTATGGTTCGGGCGCTCAGGGGTTGGACCCCTGGAGCTGGTGTTGGGGCTCAAAGGGGTTAGGCCCCTGGAGCTATTGTTCGGTCGCTCAGGGGTTGGGGCTCTGGAGCTGGTGTTGGGGCCCCCAAGGGTTAGGCCCCTGGAGGTATTGTTCGAGCGCTCAGGGGTTGGGCCCCTGAAGCTGGTGTTAGGGCCCCCACGGGTTGGACCCCTGGAGCTGGGGTTGGGGCCCCCAGCGGTTGGGCCCCTGGAGCTGGGGTTGGGGCCCCCGGGGGTTAGGCTCCTGGAGCTATGGTTCGGGCGCTCATGGGTTGGGCCCCTGGAGCTGGTGTTGGGGCCCCCAGGTGTTGGGCCCCTGGAGCTGGGGTTCGGGTCCCCAGGGGTTAGGCCCCTGGAGATATGGTTCGGGCTCTCAGGGGTTGGGCCCCTGGAGCTGGTGATGGGGCCCCGAGGGGTTAGGGCCCTGGAGCTGGTGTTGGGGCCCGAGGGGTTGGGCCCCTGGAGCTATGGTTCGGGCGCTCAGAGGTTGGGCCCTTGGAACTGGGATGGGAGCCCCCAGGGGTTGGGCCCCTGGAACTGGTGTTGGGGCCCCAGGGATTAGGCCCCTGGAGCTATGGTTCGGGCGCTCAGGGGTTGGGCCCCTGGAACTGGTGTTGGGCCCCCAGGGATTAGGACCCTGGAGCTATGGTTCGGGCGCTCAGGGATTGGGACCCTGGAGCTGGTGTTGGAGCCCCCAGGGGTTGGGCCCCTGGAACTGGTGTTGGGGCCCCAGGGATTAGGCCCCTGGAGCTATGGTTCGGGCGCTCAGGGGTTGGGCCCCTGGAGCTGGTGTTGGGGCCCCAGGGGCTGGGCCCCTGGAACTGGTGTTGGGGCCCCAGTTATTAGGCCCCTGGAGCTATGCTTTGGGCGCTCAAGGGTTGGGCCCCTGGACTGGTGTTCGGACCCACAGGGGCTGGGCCCCTGGAGCTGGTGTTGGGGCCCCAGGGGTTGGGCCCCTGGAGCTATGGTTCGGGCGCTCAGGGGTTGGGCCCCTGGAGCTGGTGTTGGGGCCGTCTGGGGTTGGGCCCATGGAGCTGGGGTTGGGGCCCCCAGGGGTTACGCCTCTGGAGCTATGGTTCGGGAGCTCAGGGGTTGGGCCCCTGGAGCTGGTGTTGGGGCTCCCAGGGGTTGGGGAAGTGGAGCTGGTGTTGGGGCCCCAGGGCTTACGCCCCTGGCGCTATGGTTCGGGCGCTCAGGGGTTGGGTCCTTTGAGCTGGGGTGGGGGCCCCCAGTGGTTAGGCCCCTGGAGGTATGGTTCGGGCACTCAGGGGTAGGGCCCGAGGAGCTGGTGTTGGGGCCCCCAGGGATTAGGCCCCTGGAGGTATTGTTCGGGCGCTCAGGGGTTGGGTCCTTGGAGCTGGTGTTGGGCCCCCACGGATTAGGCCCCTGGAGCTATGGTTCGGGCGCTCCGGGGTTGGGACCCTGGAGCTCGTGTTGGAGCCCCCAGGGGTTGGGCCACTGGAGCTGGTGTTGGGACCCCAGGGATTAGGCCCCTGGAGCTATGGTTCGGGTGCTCAGCGGTTGGGCCCCTGGAGCTGGTGTTGGGGCCCCAGGGGCTGGGCCCCTGGAACTGGTGTTGGGATCCCAGGGGTTATGCCCCTGGAGCTATGGTTCGGGCGCTCAGGGGTTGGGCCCCTGGAACTGGGGTCGAGGGCCCCAAGGGTTGGGCCCCTGGAGCTGGGGTTGGGGCCCCCGGGGGTTAGGCCCCTGGAGCTATGGTTTGGGCTCTCAGGGGCTGTGCCCTTGGAGCTGGTGTTGGGGCCCCCAGGGGTTGGGCCCCTGGAGCTGAGGTTGGAGCCCTCGGTTGTTAGGACCCTGGAGCTATGGTTCCGGCGCTCAGGGGTTGGGCCGTTGGAGCTGGGGTGTTGTCCCCCAGCGGTTAGGCCCCTGCAGCTATGGTTCGGGCGCTCAGGGGTTGGACCCCTGAAGCTGGTGTTGGGGCCCCAGTGGTTGGGTCCCTGGAGCTACGGTTCGGGCGATCAGCGGTTGGGTCCCTGGACCTGGTGTTGGGGCCCCCAGGGGTTGGGCTCCTGGAGCTACGGCTCGGGCCCTCAGGGGTTGGGCCCCTGGAGCTGGTGTTGGGGCCCCCAGGGGTTGCGCCCCCGGAGCTGTTGTTGGGGCCCCCAGGGGTTGGGCCCCTGGAGCTATGGTTCAGGCGCTCAGGGGTTGGACCCCTGGAGCTATCGTTCGGACGCTCAGGGGTTGGGCCAAGGGAGCCGGTGTTGGGGCCCCCAGGGGTTGGGCCCCTGGAGCTGGTGTTGGGACCCCCAGGGGTTGGGCCCCTGGAGCTATGGTTCAGGCGCTCAGGGGTTGGGCCCCTGGAGCTAGTGTTGTGGCCCCCAGGGGTTAGGCCCCTGGAGCTATGGTTCGGGCCCCCAGGGGTTGGGCCCGTGGAGCTGGTGTTGGGGCCCCCAGTGGTTGGGTCCCTGGAGCTATGGTTCTGGCGCTCAGGGGTTGGACCCCTGGAGCTTGTGTTGGTGCTCCCAGGAGTTGGGTCCCTGGAGCTGGTGTTGGGGACCCCATTGGTTAGGCCCCTTGAGCTATGGTTCGGGCGCTCAGGATTTGAACCCCTGGAGCTTGTTTTGGGGCCCCCAGTGATTGAGCCCCTGGAGCTGGTGTTGGGGCTGCCAGGGGTTGGGCCCCTGGAGTTATGGTTCGGACGCTCAGGCGATGGGCCCCTGGAGCTATGGTTCGGACGCTCAGGGGATGGGCCCCTGTATCTATGGCTCGGGCGCTCAGGGGTTAGGCCCCTGGAGCTATGGTTCGGGGGCTCAGGGGTTGGGCCCCTGGAGCTGGTTTTGGGGCCCCCATTGGTTGGGCCCCTGAAGCTGGTGTTGGGGCCCCCAAGGATTGGGCCCCTGGAGCTGGTGTTGTTGCCCCGAGGGGTTGGGCCCCTCGAGCTATGGTTCGAGCGCTCAGGGATTGGGCCCCTGGAGCTGGTGTTGGGGCCCCAAGGGTTTGGGCCCCTGGAACTTTAGTTCGGGTGCTCAGGGATTGGGCCCCTGGAGCTGGTGTTGTGGCCCCCAGTGGTTGGGCCCCTTTATTTATGATTCGGGCGCTCAGGGGTTGGGCCCCTGGAGCTGGTGTTGGGACCCCCAGGGGTTCGGCCCCTGGAGCTATGGTTCGGGCGCTCAGGGGTTGGGCCCCTGGAGCTGGTGTTGGGGCCCTCAGGGGTTGGGCCCCTGGAGCTGGTTTTGGGGCCCCCAGGGGTTGGGCCTCTGCAGCTGGTGTTGAGGCCCCAAGGGGTTGGGCCCCTGGAGCTATGGTTCGGGTGCTCAGGCGTTGGGCCCTTGGAGCTGTGTTTCGGGCGCTTAGGTGTTGGACCCCTGGAGCTATGGTTCGGGTACTGAGGGGTTGGGCCCCTGGAGCTATGGTTCGGGCGCTTAGGGATTGGGCCCCTGAAACTGGTGTTGGGGCCCCCAGGGGTTGGGCCCCTGGAGCTGGTGTTGGGGCCCCCAGGGGTTGGGCCCCTGGAGCTATGGTTCAGGCCCTCAGAGGTTGGGCCCCTGGAGCTGTGGTTTGGGCGCTCAGGGGTTTGGCCCCTGGAGCTGGTGTTGGGGCCCCCAGGGCTTTGGCCCATGTAGCTTGTGTTGGGGCCCCAGGGGTTGGGCCCCTTTAGCTGGTGTTCGGGCCCCCAGGGGTTGGGCCATTGGACCTATGGTTCATACGCTCAGGGATTGGGCCCCTGGAGCTGGTGTTGGGGCCCCCAGGGGTTGGGCCCCTGGAGCTGGTGCTGGGGCCCCCAGGTATTGGGACCCTGGAGCTATGATTCGGGCGCCCAGGGGTTGGGCCCCTGGAGCTCTGGTTCGGGCGCTCAGGGGTTGGGCCCCTGGAGCTATGGTGCGTTCTCTCAGGGGTTGGGCCAATGGAGCTGGTGTTGGGCCCCCAGGGGTTGGGAACCTGGAGCTGGTTTTGGGGCCCCCAGGGGTTGGGCCCCTAGAGCTGGTGTTCCGGCCCCCATGGGTTGGGCCCCTGGAGCTATGGTTCGGGCGCTCATGGGTTGGGCCAATGGAGCTCGTGTTGGAGCCCCCAGTGGTTGGGCACCTGGAGCTATGGTTCGGGCGCTCAAGGGTTGGGACCCTGGAGCTGGTTTTGGGGCCCCTAGGTTTTGGGCCCCTGGAGCTGGTGTTGGGGACCCCAGGGGTTGGCCCCCTGGAACTATGGATCGGGCGCTCATGGGTTGGGCCCCTGGTGCTGGTGTTGGGGCCCCTAGGGGTTAATCCCCTTGAGCTATGGTTCGGGCGCTCAGGGGTTGGGCCTCTGGAGCTGGTGTTGGAGAACCCAGTGGTTGGGCACCTGGAGCTATGGTTCGGGCTCTCAAGGGTTGGGACCCTCGAGCTGGTGTTGGGGCCCCTAGGGGTTGGGAACCAGGAGCTATGGTTCGGGCGCTCAGGGGTTGGGTCCCTGGAGCTGGTTTTGGGGCCCCCAGGGGTTGGGCCCCTGGAGCTATGATTCGAGCGCTCTGGGATTGGGCCCCTGGAGCTATGGTTGGGGCGCTCAGGGGTTGGGCCCCTGGAGCTGGTGTTGGGGCCCCCAGGGGTTGGGCCCCTGGAGCTATGGTTCAGGCGCTCAGGGGTTGGGCCCCTGGAGCTAGTGTTGGGGCCACTAGGGTTCTGGCACCTGGAGCTGGTTTTGGGGCCCCCAGGGGTTGGGCCCCTGGAGCTATGGTTCGGGCGCTCAGGGGTTGGGCCTCTAGAGCTGGTGTTGGGGCCCCCAGGGGTTGGTCCCCTGGAGCTAGTGTTGGGGCCCCCAGGGGTTGGGCCCCTTGAGCTATGGTTCGAGTGCTCAGGGGTTGAACCCCTGGAGCTGGTGTTGGGGACCCCAGGGGTTGGGCTCCTGGAGCTATGGTTCTTGCGCTCAGGGGTTGGGCCCCTGGAGCTATGGTTCTTGAGCTCAGGGGTAGGGCCCCTGGAGCTGGGGTTCGGGCGCTCTGGAGTTGGGCCCCTGGACCTGGTGTTGGAGCCCCCAAGTGTTTGGCCCTTGGAGCTATGGTTCGAGCGCTCAGGGGCTGGGCCCCTGGAGCTGGTGTTGGGATCCCAAGGGTTTGGGACCCTGGAGCTATGGTTCGGGCGCTCAGGGGTTGGGCCCCTAGAGCTGGTGTTGGGGCCAACAGGGGTTGGGACCCTGGAGCAATGGTACGGGAGCTCAGGGGTTTGGCCCCTGGAGCTGGTGTTGTGGCCCCCAGATGTTGGGCCCGTGGAGCTATGGTTCGGGCGCTCAGGGGTTGGGCCCCTGGAGCTGGTGTTGGGGCCCCCAGGGTTGGGCCCCTCGCCGGTTTTGGAGCCCCCAGGGGTTGAGCCCCTGGAGCTGGTTCGGGCGCACAGGGGTTGGGCCCCTGGAGCTGGTGTTGGGCCCCCCAGGGGTTGGGCCCTAGGAGCTATGGTTCGAGCGCTAAGGGGTTGGGCCCGTGGAGCTGGTCTTGGGGCCCCCAGGGGTTGGGCCCCTGGAGCTGGTGTTGGGGCCCCCAGGGGTTGGGGTCCTGGAACTATGGTTCGGGCGCTGAGGGGTTGGGCCCCTGGAGCTATGGTTCGGGCGCTCAGGGGTTGGGCCACTGGTGCTGGTTTTGGGACCACCAGGGTTTGGGCCCCTGGAGCTATGGTTCGAGCGCTCTGGGGTTGAGCCCCTGGAGCTATGGTTGGGGCGCTCAGGGGTTGGGCCCTTGGAGCTGGTGTTGGGGCCCCCAGGGGTTGGGCCCCTGGAGCTATGGTTTAGGCACTCAGGGGTTGGGCCCCTGAAGCTAATGTTGGGACCACCAGGGTTTTGGCCCCTGGAGCTGGTTTTGGGGCCCCCATGGGTTGGGCCCCTGGAGCTGGTGTTGGGGCCCCCAGGGGTTGGGATCCTGGAGCTGGTTCGGGCGCTCAGGGGTTGTTCCGCTTTAGCTGGTGTTGGGGCCCCCAGGGGTAGTGTCCCTTTAGCTATGGTTCGGGAGCTCATGGATTGGGCCTCTGGAGCTGGTGTTGGGGCCAACAGGGGTTTGGCCCCTGGAGCTGGTTTTGGGGCCTCCAGGGGTTGGGCCCCTGTAGCTTTTGTTGGAGCCCCCAGGGGTTGGGCCCCTGGAACTATGGTTCGGGCGCTCAGGGGTTGGGCCCCTGGAGCTGGTGTTGGGGCCCCCAGGGGTTGGACCCTTGGAGCTATGGTTCGGGCGCTAAGGGGTTGGGCCCCTGGATCTGGTTTTTAGGCCCCCAGGGGTTGGGCCCCTGGAGCTATGGTTCGGGCGCCCAGGGGTTGGGCCCCTGGAGCTGGTGTTGGGGCCCCATGGGGTTGGGGTCCTGGAACTATGGTTCAGGCGCTGAGGGGTTGGGCTCCTGGAGCTATGGTTCAGGCGCTAAGGGTTTTGGCCCCTGGAGCTGGTGTTGGGGGCCCCCCGGGTTTGTGCCCCTAGAGCTATGGTTCGGGTACTCAGGGATTGGGCCCCTGGAGCTGGTGTTGGGGCCCTCAGGGGTTGGGCCCCCATGGGTTGGGCCCCTGGAGCTGGTTTTGGGGCCCCAAGGGGTTGGGCCCCTGGAGCAATGGTTCGGGCGCTCAGGGGTTGGGCCTCTAGAGCTGGTGTTGGGGCCCCCAGGGGTTGGGCCCCTGGAGCTAGTGTTGGGGCAACCAGGGGCTGGGCCCCTGGAGCTATGGTTCGAGTGCTCAGGGGTTGGACCCCTGGAGCTGGTGTTGGGGACCCCAGGGGTTGGGCTCCTGGAGCTATGGTTCTTGCGCTCAGGGGTTGGGCCCCGGGAGCTGGGGTTCGTGCGCTCTAGAGTTGGGCCCCTGGAGCTGGTGTTGGAGCCCCCAAGTGTTTGGCCCTTGGAGCTATGGTTCGAGCGCTCAGAGGCTGGGCCCCTGGAGCTGGTGTTGTGGCCCCCAGATGTTGGGACCCTGGAGCTATGGTTCGGGCGCTCAGGGGTTGGGCCCCTGGAGCTGGTGTTGGGGCCCCTAGGGTTGGGCTCCTGGAGCCGGTTTTGGAGCCCCCAGGGGTTGAGCCCCTGGAGCTGGTTCGGGCGCTCAGGGGTTGGGCCCCTGTAGCTTTTGTTGGAGCCCCAAGGGGTTGGGCCCTAGGAGCTATGGTTCGGGCGCTAAGGGGTTGGGCCCCTGGAGCTGGTTTTGGGGCTCCCAGGGGTTGGGCCCCTGGAGCTGGTGTTGGGGCCCCCAAGGGTTTGGGTCCTGGAACTATGGTTCGGGCGCTGAGGGGTTGGGCCCCTGGAACTATGGTTTGGGCGCTAAGGGGTTGGGCCCCTGGAGCTGGTGTTGGGGCCCTCAGGGGTTGGGCCCCGCATGGGTTGGGCCCCTGGATCTGGTTTTGGGGCCCCCAGGTGTTGTGATCCTGGAGCTGGTGTTGGGGCCCCCAGGGGTTGGGCCCATGGAGCTATGGTTCGGGTGCTCAGGGGTTGGGCCCCTGGATCTGGTGTTGGGGCCCCCAGGGGTTGGGCCCCTGGAGCTGGGGTTCGGGCGCTCTGGAGTTGGGCCCCTGGAGCTGGTGTTGGAGCCCCCAAGGGTTTGGCCCTTGGAGCAATGGTTCGAGCGCTCAGGGGTTGGGCCCCTGGGTCTGGTGTTGGCATCCAAAGGGTTTGGGACACTGGAGCTATGGTTCGGGCGCTCAGGGGTTGGGCCCCTAGAGCTGGTGTTGGGGCTCATAGGGGTTGGGACCCTGGAGCAATGGTACGGGCGCTCAGGGGTTGGGCCCCTGGAGCTGGTATTGTGGCCCCCAGGGGTTGAGCCCCTGGAGCTATGTTTCGGGCGCTCCGGGGTTTGGCCCCTGGAGCTGGTGTTGTGGCCCCCAGGGGTTGGGCCCCTGGAGCTATGGTTTGGGCGCTCAAGGGTTGGGCCCCTGGAGCTGGTGTTGGGGACTCCAGGGGTTGGGCCCCTGGAGACGGTTTTGGAGCCCCCAGGGGTTGAGCCCCTGGAGGTATGGTTCGGGGGCTCAGGGGTTGGGCCCCTGGAGCTGGTGTTGGGGCCCCCAGGGGTTGGGGTCCTGGAACTATGGTTCAGGCGCTGAGGGGTTGGGCTCCTGGAGCTATGGTTCAGGCTCTAAGGGTTTTGGAACCTGGAGCTGGTGTTGGGGGCCCCCCGGGTTTGTGCCCCTAGAGCTATGGTTCGGGTACTCAGGGATTGGGCCCCTGGAGCTGGTGTTGGGGCCCTCAGGGGTTGGGCCCCCATGGGTTGGGCCCCTGGAGCTTGTTTTGGGGCCCCCAGGGGTTGGGCCCCTGGAGTAATGGTTCGGGCGCTCAGGGGTTGGGCCTCTAGAGCTGGTGTTGGGGCCCCCAGGGGTTGGGCCTCTGGAGCTAGTGTTGGGGCCCCCAGGGGTTGGGCCCCTGGAGCTATGGTTCGAGTGCTCAGGGGTTGGACCCCTGGAGCTGGTGTTGGGGGCCCCCCGGGTTTGGGCCCCTAGAGCTATGGTTCGGGCGTTCAGGGGTTGGGCCCCTGGAGGTGGTGTTGGGGCCCCTAGGGGTTGGGCCCCAGGAGCTCTGATTCGAGCGCTCTGGGGTTGGGCCCCTGGAGCTGGTGTTTGGGCCCCTAGGGGTTGGGCCTTTGGAGCTATGGTTCGGGCGCTCAGGGGTTGGGACCCTGGAGCTGGGTTTGGGGCCCCCAGGGGTTGGGCCCCAGGAGCTATGGTTCGGGCGCTCAGGGGTTGGGCCACTGCAGCTGGTTTTGGGACCACCAGGGTTTGGGCCCCTGGAGCTATGGTTCGAGCGCTCTGGGGTTGAGCCCCTGGAGCTATGGTTGGGGCGCTCAGGGGTTGGGCCCTTGGAGCTGGTGTTGGGGCCCCCAGGGGTTGGGCCCCTGGAGCTATGGTTTAGGCACTCAGGGGTTGGGCCCCTGAAGCTAATGTTGGGACTACCAGGGTTTTGGCCCCTGGAGCTGGTTTTGGGGCCCCCAGGGGTTGGGCCCCTGGAGCTGGTGTTGGGGCCCCCAGGGGTTGGGATCCTGGAGCTGGTTCGGGCGCTCAGGGGTTGTTCCGCTTTAGCTGGTGTTGGGGCCCCCAGGGGTAGTGTCCCTTTAGCTATGGTTCGGGAGCTCATGGATTGGGCCTCTGGAGCTGGTGTTGGGGCCAACAGGGGTTTGGCCCCTGGAGCTGGTTTTGGGGCCTCCAGGGGTTGGGCCCCTGTTTCTTTTGTTGGAGCCCCCAGGGGTTGGGCCCCTGGAACTATGGTTCGGGTGCTCAGGGGTTGGGCCCCTGGAGCTGGTGTTGGGGCCCCCAGGGGTTGGACCCTTTGAGCTATGGTTCGGGCGCTAAGGGGTTGTGCCCCTGGATCTGGTTTTTAGGCCCCCAGGGGTTGGGCCCCTGGAGCTATGGTTCGGGCGCCCAGGGGTTGGGCCCCTGGAGCTGGTGTTGGGGCCCCATGGGGTTGGGGTCCTGGAACTATGGTTCAGGCGCTGAGGGGTTGGGCTCCTGGAGCTATGGTTCAGGCACTAAGGGTTTTGGCCCCTGGAGCTGGTGTTGGGGGCCCCCCGGGTTTGTGCCCCTAGAGCTATGGTTCGGGTACTCAGGGATTGGGCCCCTGGAGCTGGTGTTGGGGCCCTCAGGGGTTGGGCCCCCATGGGTTGGGCCCCTGGAGCTGGTTTTGGGGCCCCAAGGGGTTGGGCCCCTGGAGCAATGGTTCGGGCGCTCAGGGGTTGGGCCTCTAGAGCTGGTGTTGGGGCCCCCAGGGGTTGGGCCCCTGGAGCTAGTGTTGGGGCGACCAGGGGCTGGGCCCCTGGAGCTATGGTTCGAGTGCTCAGGGGTTGGACCCCTGGAGCTGGTGTTGGGGACCCCAGGGGTTGGGCTCCTGGAGCTATGGTTCTTGCGCTCAGGGGTTGGGCCCCGGGAGCTGGGGTTCGGGCGCTCTAGAGTTGGGCCCCTGGAGCTGGTGTTGGAGCCCCCAAGTGTTTGGCCCTTGGAGCTATGGTTCGAGCGCTCAGAGGCTGGGCCCCTGGAGCTGGTGTTGTGGCCCCCAGATGTTGGGCCCCTGGAGCGATGGTTCGGGCGCTCAGGGGTTGGGCCCCTGGAGCTGGTGTTGGGGCCCCTAGGGTTGGGCTCCTGGAGCCGGTTTTGGAGCCCCCAGGGGTTGAGCCCCTGGAGCTGGTTCGGGCGCTCAGGGGTTGGGCCCCTGTAGCTTTTGTTGGAGACCCCAGGGGTTGGGCCCCTGGAACTATGGTTCGGGTGCTCAGGCGTTGGGCCCCTGGAGCTGGTGTTGGAGCCCCAAGGGGTTGGGCCCTAGGAGCTATGGTTCGGGCGCTAAGGGGTTGGGCCCCTGGAGCTGGTTTTGGGGCCCCCAGGGGTTGGGCCCCTGGAGCTGGTGTTTGGGCCCCCAGGGGTTTGGGTCCTGGAACTATGGTTCGGGCGCTGAGGGGTTGGGCCCCTGGAACTATGGTTTGGGCGCTAAGGGGTTGGGCCCCTGGAGCTGGTGTTGGGGCCCTCAGGGGTTGGGCCCCGCATGGGTTGGGCCCCTGGATCTGGTTTTGGGGCCCCCAGGTGTTGTGCCCCTGGAGCTGGTGTTGGGGCCCCCAGGGGTTGGGCCCATGGAGCTATGGTTCGGGTGCTCAGGGGTTGGGCCCCTGGATCTGGTGTTGGGGCCCCCAGGGGTTGGGCCCCTGGAGCTGGGGTTCGGGCGCTCTGGAGTTGGGCCCCTGGAGCTGGTGTTGGAGCCCCCAAGGGTTTGGCCCTTGCAGCAATGGTTCGAGCGCTCAGGGGTTGGGCCCCTGGGTCTGGTGTTGGCATCCAAAGGGTTTGGGACACTGGAGCTATGGTTCGGGCGCTCAGGGGTTGGGCCCCTAGAGCTGGTGTTGGGGCTCATAGGGGTTGGGACCCTGGAGCAATGGTACGGGCGCTCAGGGGTTGGGCCCCTGGAGCTGGTATTGTGGCCCCCAGGGGTTGAGCCCCTGGAGCTATGTTTCGGGCGCTCCGGGGTTTGGCCCCTGGAGCTGGTGTTGTGGCCCCCAGGGGTTGGGCCCCTGGAGCTATGGTTTGGGCGCTCAAGGGTTGGGCCCCTGGAGCTGGTGTTGGGGACCCCAGGGGTTGGGCCCCTGGAGACGGTTTTGGAGCCCCCAGGGGTTGAGCCCCTGGAGGTATGGTTCGGGTACTCAGGGATTGGGCTCCTGGAGCTTGTTTTGGGGCCCCCAGGGGTTGGGCCCCTGGAGTAATGGTTCGGGCGCTCAGGGGTTGGGCCTCTAGAGCTGGTGTTGGGGCCCCCAGGGGTTGGGCCCCTGGAGCTATGGTTCGAGTGCTCAGGGGTTGGACCCCTGGAGCTGGTGTTGGGGACCCCAGGGGTTGGGCTCCTGGAGCTATGGTTCTTGCGCTCAGGGGTTGCGCCCCTGGAGCTATGGTTCTTGAGCTCAGGGGTTGGGCCCCGGGAGCTGGGGTTCGGGCGCTCTGGAGTTGGGCCCCTGGAGCTGGTGTTGGAGCCCCCAAGTGTTTGGCCCTTGGAGCTATGGTTCGAGCGCTCAGGGGCTGGGCCCCTGGAGCTGGTGTTGGGATCCCAAGGGTTTGGGACCCTGGAGCTATGGTACGGGAGCTCAGGGGTTTGGCCCCTGGAGCTGGTGTTGTGGCCCCCAGATGTTGGGCCCCTGGAGCTATGGTTCGGGCGCTCAGGGGTTGGGCCCCTGGAGCTGGTGTTGGGGCCCCCAGGGTTGGGCTCCTGGAGCCGGCTTTGGAGCCCCCAGGGGTTGAGCCCCTGGAGCTGGTTCGGGCGCTCAGGGGTTGGGCCCCTGTAGCTTTTGTTGGAGACCCCAGGGGTTGGGCCCCTGGAACTATGGTTCGGGTGCTCAGGGGTTGGGCCCCTGGAGCTGGTGTTGGGGCCCCAATTGGTTGGGCCCTAGGAGCTGTGGTTCAGGCGCTAAGGGGTTGGGCCCCTGGAGCTGGTTTTGGGGCCCCCAGGGGTTGGGCCCCTGGAGCTAGTGTTGGGGCCCCCAGGGGTTTGGGTCCTGGAACTATGGTTCGGGCGCTGAGGGGTTGGGCCCCTGGAGCTATGGTTCGGGTGCTAAGGGGTTGGGCCCCTGGAGCTGGTGTTGGGGCCCTCAGGGGTTGGGCCCCGCATGGATTGGGCCCCTGGATCTGGTTTTGGGGCCCCCAGGTGTTGTGCCCCTGGAGCTGGTGTTGGGGCCCCCAGGGGTTGGGCCCATGGAGCTATGGTTCGGGTGCTCAGGGGTTGGGCCCCTGGATCTGGTGTTGGGGCCCCCAGGGGTTGGGCCCCTGGAGCTGGGGTTCGGGCGCTCTGGAGTTGGGCCCCTAGAGCTGGTATTGTAGCCCCCAGGGGTTTGGCCCTTGGAGCAATGGTTCGAGCGCTCAGGGGTTGGGCCCCTGGATCTGGTGTTGGAGCCCCCAAGGGTTTGGGACCCTGGAGCTATGGTTCGGGCGCTCAGGGGTTTGGCCCCTAGAGCTGGTGTTGGGGCTCATAGGGGTTGGGACCCTGGAGCAATGGTACGGGCGCTCAGGGTTTGGGCCCCTGGAGCTGGTGTTGTGGCTCCCAGGGGTTGAGCCCAAGGAGCTATGGTTTGGGCGCTCAAGGGTTGGACCCCTGGAGCTGGTGTTGAGGACCCCAGGGGTTGGGCCCCTGGAGCCGGTTTTGGAGCCCCCAGGGGTTGAGCCCCTGGAGGTATGGTTCGGGGGCTCAGGGGTTGGGCCCCTGGAGCTGGTGTTGGCGTCCCCAGGGGTTGTGCCCCAGGAGCTATGGTTTGGGCGCTCAGGGGTTGGTCCCCTGGAGGTAGCGTTCGGGTAATCAGCCCTTGGAGCTGGTATTGGGGCCCCCAGGGGTTGGGCCCCTGGAGCTGGTGTTGGGGTCCCGAGGGGTTTGGCTCCTGGAGCTATGGTTCCGGCGCTCAGGGGTTGCGCCCTTGGAGCTGGTGTTGGAGCACCCAGGGGTTGGGCCCCTGGAGCTATAGTTCGGGCGCTTAGGGGTTTGTCCCGTGGAGCTGGTGTTGGGGCCCCCAGGGTTTTGGCTCCTGGAACTATGGATCGGGCGCTCACTGGTTGGGACCCTGGAGCTGGTGTTGGGGCCCCCAGGGGTTGGGCCCCTGGAGCAATGGTTCGTGCACTCAGGGGTTGGGCCCCTGGAACTGGTGTTGGGGCCCCCAGGCGTTGGGCCCCTGGAGCTGGTTTTGGGGCCCCAGGGATTGGGCCCCTGGAGCTATGGTTCCGGCGCTCAGGGGTTTGGCCCCTGGAGCTATGTATCGGGCGCTTTTGGTTAGACCCCTGGAGCTGGTGTTGGGTCCACCAGGGGTTGGGCCCCTGGAGCTATGGTTCGGGCGCTCAGAGGTTGGGCCCCAGGAGGTGGTGTTGGGGCCCCCAGGAGTTGGGCCCCTGGAGCTAAGGTTCGGGTGCTCAGGGGTTGGGCCACTGGAGCTGGTGTTGGAGCCCCCTGGGTATGGGCCCCTGAACCTTGTTTGGGGCCCCCAGGGGTTGGGCCCCTGGAGCTGGTGTTGGGGCCTTCAGGGGTTGGGCTCCTGGAGCTATGGTTCGGGCGCTCAGGGGTTGGGCCCCTGGAGCTGGTGTTGGGGCCCCCAAGGGTTGGGCCCCTGTAGCTGGTGTTGGGGCCCCCAGGGGTTGGGCCCCTGGAGCTATGGTTCGGGCGCTCAGAGGTTGGGCCCCTGGAGCTGGTGTTGGGGCCCCCAGGGGTTGGGCCCATGGAGCTATGGTTCGGGCACTCAGGGGTTGGGCCCCTGGATCTGGTGTTGGGGCCCCCAGGGGTTGGACCCCTGGAGCTGGTTTTGGTGTCCCCAGGGATTGGGCCTCTGGAGCTGGTGTTGGGGCCCCCAGGGGTTGGGCCCCTGGAGCTGGTTTTGGGGCCCCCAGGGGTTGGGCCCCTGGAGCTATGGTTCAGGCGCTCAGGGGTTTGGCCCCTGGAGGTATGTTTCGGGAGCTTAGTGGCTAGGCCAATGGAGCTGGTGTTGGGGCCCCCAGGGGTTGGGCCCCTGGAGCTGTGGTTCGGTCGCTCAGAGGTTGGGCCCCTGGAGCTGGTGTTGGGGCCCCCAGGGGTTGGGCCCGTGGAGCTAAGGTTCGGGGGCTGAGGGGTTGGGCCCCTGGAGCTGTTGTTGGGGCCCCCTGGGGATGGGCCCCTGAACCTGGTTTTGGGGCCCCCAGGGGTTGGGCCCCTGGAGCTGGTGTTGGGGCCCCCAGGGGTTAGGCCCCAGGATCTATGGTTCAGGCGCTCAGGGGTTGGGCCCCTGGAGCTGGTGTTGGGGCCCCCAGGGGTTGGGACCCTGGAGCTGGTGTTGGGGCACCCAGGGTTTGGGGCCCTGGATCTATGGTTCTGGCGCTCAGGGGTTGGGCCCCTGGAGCTGGTGTTGGGGCCTCCAGGGGTTGAATCCCTGGAGCTATGGTTCGGGCGCTCAGGGGTTGGGCCCCTGGAGCTATGTTTCGGGCGCTTAGGGGTTGGGCCCCTGGAGCTAGTGCTGGGGCCCCCAGGGGTTGGGACCCTGGAGCTATGGTTCGGGCGCTCAGAGGTTGGGCAACTGGAGCTGGTGTTGTGGCCCCCAGGGGTTGGGAACCTGGAGCTAAGGATCGGGCGCTCAGGTGTTGGGCCCCTGGAGCTGGTGTTGGGGCCCCCATGGGCTGGGCCCCTGGAGCTGGTCTTGGGGCCCCCCGGGGTTGGGCCCCTGGAGCTATGATTCGGGCGATCAGGGGTTGGGACCCTGGAGCTGGTGTTGGGGCCCCCAGGGGTTGGGCCCCTGGAGCTAAGGTTTGGGCGCTCAGGGGTTGGGCCCCTGGAGCTGGTGTTGCGGCCCCCTGGGGTTGGGCCCCTGAACATTGTTTTGGGGACCCCAGGGGTTGGGCCCCTGGAGCTGGTGTTGGGGCCCCCAAGGGGTTGGGCCCCTGGAGCTATGGTTCGGGCGCTCAGGGGTTGGGTCCCTGGAGCTGGTGTTGGGGCCCCCAGGGGTTAGGCCCCTGGAGCTGGTGTTGGGGTCCCGAGGGGTTGGGCCCCTGGAGCTATGGTTCAGGCGCTCAGGGGTTGGGCCCTTGGAGCTGGTGTTGGGGCCCCCAGGGGTTGGGCCCCTGGAGCTATGGTTTGGGCTTTCAGGGGTTGGGCCCCTGGAGCTGGTGTTGGGGCCCCCAGGGGTTGGGCCCCTGCAGTTATGGTTCGGGCGCTCAGGGGTTGGGCCCCTGGAGCTGGTGTTGGGGCCCCCAGGGGTTGGTCCCCTGGAGATATGGTTCGGGCACTCAGGGGTTGGGCCCCTGGAACTGGTGTTTGGGCCCCCAGGGGTTGGACCCCTGGAGCTGGTTTTGGGTCCCCCAGATGTTGGACCAATGGAGATGGTGTTGGGGCCCCTAGGGGTTGGGCCCCTGGATCTATGGTTCAGGCGCTCAGGGGTTGGGCCCCTGGAGCTGGTGTTGGGGCCCCCAGGGGTTGGGACCCTGGAGCTGGTGTTGGGGCACCCAGGGTTTGGGGCCCTGGATCTATGGTTCTGGCGCTCAGGGGTTGGGCCCCTGGAGCTGGTGTTGGGGCCTCCAGGGGTTGAATCCCTGGAGCTATGGTTCGGGCGCTCAGGGGTTGGGCCCCTGGAGCTATGTTTCGGGCGCTTAGGGGTTGGGCCCCTGGAGCTAGTGCTGGGGCCCCCAGGGGTTGGGACCCTGGAGCTATGGTTCGGGCGCTCAGAGGTTGGGCAACTGGAGCTGGTGTTGTGGCCCCCAGGGGTTGGGAACCTGGAGCTAAGGATCGGGCGCTCAGGTGTTGGGCCCCTGGAGCTGGTGTTGGGGCCCCCATGGGCTGGGCCCCTGGAGCTGGTCTTGGGGCCCCCCGGGGTTGGGCCCCTGGAGCTATGATTCGGGCGATCAGGGGTTGGGACCCTGGAGCTGGTGTTGGGGCCCCCAGGGGTTGGGCCCCTGGAGCTAAGGTTTGGGCGCTCAGGGGTTGGGCCCCTGGAGCTGGTGTTGCGGCCCCCTGGGGTTGGGCCCCTGAACATTGTTTTGGGGACCCCAGGGGTTGGGCCCCTGGAGCTGGTGTTGGGGCCCCCAAGGGGTTGGGCCCCTGGAGCTATGGTTCGGGCGCTCAGGGGTTGGGTCCCTGGAGCTGGTGTTGGGGCCCCCAGGGGTTAGGCCCCTGGAGCTGGTGTTGGGGTCCCGAGGGGTTGGGCCCCTGGAGCTATGGTTCAGGCGCTCAGGGGTTGGGCCCTTGGAGCTGGTGTTGGGGCCCCCAGGGGTTGGGCCCCTGGAGCTATGGTTTGGGCTTTCAGGGGTTGGGCCCCTGGAGCTGGTGTTGGGGCCCCCAGGGGTTGGGCCCCTGCAGTTATGGTTCGGGCGCTCAGGGGTTGGGCCCCTGGAGCTGGTGTTGGGGCCCCCAGGGGTTGGTCCCCTGGAGATATGGTTCGGGCACTCAGGGGTTGGGCCCCTGGAACTGGTGTTTGGGCCCCCAGGGGTTGGACCCCTGGAGCTGGTTTTGGGTCCCCCAGATGTTGGACCAATGGAGATGGTGTTGGGGCCCCTAGGGGTTGGGCCCCTGGATCTATGGTTCGGGCGCTCAGGGGTTGGGACCCTGGAGCTCGTGTAGCGGACCCCAGGGGTTGGACACCTGGTGCTATGCTTCGGGGGCTCAGTGGTTGGGCCCCTGGAGCTGGTGTTGGGTCACCGATTGGTTGGGCCCCTGGAGCTGGTGTTGGGGCCCCCAGGGGTTGTTCCCCTGGAGCTATGGTTCGGGCCCTCAGGGGTTGGGCACCTGGAGCTGGTGTTGGGGCCCCCAGGGGTTGGGCCCCTGGAGCTATGGTTCGGGCCCCCAGGGGTTGGGCCCCTGGAGCTGGTGTTGGGGCCCCCAGGGGTTGGGCCCCTGGAGATGGTGCTGGGGCCCCCAGGGGTTGGGCCTCTGGAGCTATCGTTCGGGCCCCCAGGGGTTGGGCCCCAGGAGCTTGTGTTGGGTCCCCAAGGGGTTGGGCCCCTGGAGCTGCTGTTGGGGCCCCCAGGGGTTGGGCCCCTGGAGCTATGGTTCGGGTCCCCAGGGGTTGGGCCCTTGGACTTGGTGTTAGGCCCCCCAGGGGTTGGACCCCTGGAGCTATGGTTCGGGCCCCCAGGGGTTGGGCCCCTGGAGCTGGTTTTGGGGCCCCCAGGGGTTGTGCCCCTGGAGCTATGGTTCGGGCCCCCAGGGGTTGGGCCCCTGGAGCTGATGTTGGGGCCCCCTGGGGTTTTGCCCCTGACCTTGTTTTGGGGATCTCAGGGGTTGGGCCCCTGGAGCTGGTGTTGGGGCCCCCAGGGGTTGGGCCCCTGGAGCTATGGTTCGGGCGCTCAGGGGTTGGGTCCCTGGAGCTGGTGTTGGGGCCCCCAGGGGTTCGGCCCCTGGAGCTGGTGTTGGGGTCCCGAGGGGTTGGGCCCCTGGAGCTATGGTTCTGGCGCTCAGGGGTTGGGCCCTTGGAGCTGGTGTTCGGGCCCCCAGGGGTTGGGCCCCTGGAGCTATGGTTTGGGCGTTCAGGGGTTGGGCCCCTGGAACTGGTGTTGGGGCCCCCAGGGGTTGGGCCCCTGGAGTTATTGTTCGGGCCTTCATGGGCTGGGCCCCTGGAGCTGGTGTTGGGGCCCCCAGGGGTTGGGCCCCTTTAGCTATGGTTTGGGCACTCAGGGGTTGGGCCCCTGGAACTGGTGTTTGGGCCCCCAGGGGTTGGACCCCTGGAGCTGGTTTTGGGTCCCCCAGAGGTTGGGCCCCTGGAGATGGTGTTGGGGCCCCTAGGGCTTGGGCCCCTGGATCTATGGTTCGGGCGCTCAGGGGTTGGGACCCTGGAGCTCATGTAGGGGCCCCCAGGGGTTGGACCCCTGGTGATATGCTTCGGGGGCTCAGTGGTTGGGCCCCTGGAGCTGGTGTTGGGGCACCCAGGGGTTGGGCCCCTGGAGCTGGTGTTGGTGCCCCCAGGGATTGTTCCCCTGGAGCTGGTGTTGAGGCCCCCAGGGGTTGGGCCCCTGGAGCAATGGTTCGGACGCACAGGGGTTGGGCCCCTGGAGCTGGTGTTTGGGCTCCCAGGGGTTGAGCCCCTGGATCTATTTTTTGGGCGCTCAGGGGTTGGGCCCGTGGAGCTGGTGAAGAGGACCCCAGGGGTGGACCCCTGGAGCCATCTTTCGGGGGCTCAGAGGTTGGGCCCCTGGAGCTGGTGTTGGGTCACCGAGGGGTTGGGCCCCTGGAGCTGGTGTTGGGGCCCCCAGGGGTTGTTCCCCTGTAGCTGGTGTTGAGGCCCCCGTCGTTGGGACCCTGGAGCTATGGTTCGGGCGCTCAGGGGTTAGGCCCCTGGAGCTGGTGCTGGAACCCCCAGGGGTTTTGCCCCTTTAGATGGTGTTGGGGCCCCCAAGGGTTGGGCCCCTGGAGCTGGTGTTGGGGCCCCCAGGGGTTAGACCCCTGGAGCTATGGTTCGGGTGCTCAGAGGTTGGGCCCCTGGAGCTGCTGTTGGGGTCCCCAGGGGTTGAGCCCCGGTTAGGGCCCCCAGGGGTTGGGCCCCTGGAGCTATGGTTCGGGCCCCCAGGGGTTGGGCCCCTGGAGCTGGTGTTGGGGCCCCCAGGTGTTGGTCCCCTGGAGCTATGGTTCAGGCCTCTAGGGGTTGGGACTCTGGAGCTATGGTTCGGGCCCCCAGGGGTTGGGCCCCTGCAGCTGGTGTTGGGTCCCCCAGGGGTTGGGCACCTGGAGCTATGGTTCTGGCCCCCAGGTGTTCGGCCCTTGGAGCTATGGTTCGGGCCCCCAGGGGTTGGGCCCCTGTAGCTGGTGTAGGGGACCACAGGGGATGGACCCCTGGAGCTATGGTTCGGGTCCCCAGGGGTTGGGCCCCTGAAGCTGGTGTTGGAGCCCTCAGGGGTTGGGCCCCTGGAGCTATGGTTCAGGCCCCCAGGGGTTGGGACTCTGGAGCTATGGTTCGGGCCCCCACGGGTTGGGCCCCTGTAGCTGGTGTTGGGTCCCCCAGGGGTTGGGCCCCTGGAGCTGCTGTTGGGGTCCCCAGGGGTTGAGCCCCGGTTAGGGCCCCCAGGGGTTGGGCCCCTGGAGCTATGGTTCGGGCCCCCAGGGGTTGGGCCCCTGGAGCTGGTGTTGGGGCCCCCAGGGGTTGGTCCCCTGGAGCTATGGTTCAGGCCCCCAGGGGTTGGGACTTTGGAGCTATGGTTCGGGCCCTCAGGAATTGGGCCCCTGTAGCTGGTGTAGGGGACCACAGGGGATGGACCCCTGGAGCTATGGTTCGGGTCCCCAGGGGTTGGGCCCCTGAAGCTGGTGTTGGAGTCCTCAGGGGTTGGGCCCCTGGAGCTATGGTTCAGGCCCCCAGGGGTTGGGACTCTGGAGCTATGGTTCGGGCCCCCAGGGGTTGGGCCCTTGTAGCTGGTGTTGGGTCCCCCAGGGGTTGGGCCCCTGGAGCTATGGTTCGGGCCCCCAGGGGTTCGGCCCCTGGAGCTATGGTTCGGGCCCCCAGGGGTTGGGCCCCTGGAGCTGGTTTTGGGGCCCCCAGGGGTTCGGCCCCTGGAGCTATGGTTCAGGCCCCCAGGTGTTGGGCCCCTGGAGCTGGTGTTGGGGCCCCCAGGGGTTGGGCCCCTGGAACTATGGTTCGGGCCCCCAGGGGTTGGGCCCGTGGAGCTGGTGAAGAGGACCCCAGGGGTGGACCCCTGGAGCTATTTTTCGGGAGCTCAGAGGTTGGGCCCCTGGAGCTGGTGTTGGGTCACCGAGGGGTTGGGCCCCTGGAGCTGGTGTTGGGGCCCCCAAGGGTTGTTCCCCTGGACCTGGTGTTGAGGCCCCTGGGGTTGGGACCATGGAGCTATGGTTCCGGCGCTCAGGGGTTGGGCCCCTGGAGCTGGTGTTAGAACCCCCAGGGGTTTTGCCCCTTTAGATGGTGTTGGGGCCCCCAAGGGTTGGGCCCCTGGAGCTGGTGTTGGGGCCCCCAGGGGTTAGGCACCTGGAGCTATGGTTCGGGTGCTCAGAGGTTGGGCCCCTGGAGCTGCTGTTGGGGTCCCCAGGGGTTGAGCCCCGGTTAGGGCCCCCAGGGGTTGGGCCCCTGGAGCTGGTGTTGGGGCCCCCAGGGGTTCGTCCCCTGAAACTGTGTTGGGACCCCCAGGGGTTGGGCCCCTGGATATATAGTTCGGGCGCTCAGGGGTTGGGCCCTTGGAGCTGGTGTAGGGGACCACAGGGGATGGACCCCTGGAGCTATGGTTCAGGCCCCCAGGGGTTGGGACTCTGGAGCTATGGTTCGGGCCCCCAGGGTTTGGGCCCCTGTAGCTGGTGTTGGGTCCCCCAGGGGTTGGGCCCCTGGAGCTATGGTTCGGGCCCTCAGGGGTTCGGCCCCTGGAGCTATGGTTCGGGCCCCCAGGGGTTGGGCCCCTGGAGCTGATGTTGGCGTCCCCAGGGGTTGTGCCCCAGGAGCTATGGTTTCGGCGCTCAGGGGTTGGTCCCCTGGAGGTATCGTTCGGGTAATCAGCCCTTGGAGCTGGTGTTGGGGCCCCCAGGGGTTTGGCCCCTGGAGCTATGGTTCCGGCGCTCAGGGGTTGCGCCCTTGGAGCTGGTGTTGGAGCACCCAGGGGTTGGGCCCCTGGAGCTATAGTTCGGGCGCTTAGGGGTTTGTCCCGTGGAGCTGGTGCTGGGGCCCCCAGGGTTTTGGCTATTGGAACTATGGTTCGGGCGCTCACTGGTTGGGACCCTGGAGCTGGTGTTGGGGCCCCCAGGGGTTGGGCCCCTGGAGCTATGGTTCGTGCACTCAGGGGTTGGGCCCCTGGAACTGGTGTTGGGGCCCCCAGGGGTTGGGCCAATGAAGCTGGTTTTGGGGTCCCAGGGATTGGGCCCCTGGAGCTATGGTTCCGGCGCTCAGGGGTTTGGCCCCTGGAGCTATGTATCGGGCGCTTTTGGTTAGACCCCTGGAGCTGGTGTTGGGTCCACCAGGGGTTGGGCCCCTGGAGCTATGGTTCGGGCGCTCAGAGGTTGGGCCCCAGGAGCTGGTGTTGGGGCCCCCAGGAGTTGGGCCCCTGGAGCTAAGGTTCGGGTGCTCAGGGGTTGGGCCCCTGTAGCTTTTGTTTGGGCCCCCAGGGGTTGGACCCCTGGAGCTGGTTTTGGGTCCCCCAGAGGTTGGACCCCTGGAGATGGTGTTGGGGCCCCTAGGGGTTGGGCCCCTGGATCTATGGTTCGGGCGCTCAGGGGTTGGAATCCTGGAGCTCGTGTAGGGGACCCCAGGGGTTGGACACCTGGTGCTATGCTTCGGGGGCTCAGTGGTTGGTCCCCTGGAGCTGGTGTTGGGGCACCCAGGGGTTGGGCCCCTGGAGCTGGTGTTGGTGCCCCCAGGGGTTGTTCCCCTGGAGCTGGTGTTGAGGCCCCCAGGGGTTGGGCCCCTGGAGCAATAGTTCGGGCGCACAGGGGTTGGGCCCCTGGAGCTGGTGTTGGGGCCCCCAGGGGTTGAGCCCCTGGATCTATGGTTTGGGCGCTCAGGTTTTGGGCCCGTGGAGCTGGTGAAGAGGACCCCAGGGGTTAACCCCTGGAGCTATGGTTCGGGGGCTCAGAGGTTGGGCCCCTGGAGCTGGTGTTGGGTCACCGAGGGGTTGGGCCCCTGGAGCTGGTGTTGGGGCCCCCAGGGGTTGTTCCCCTGGAGCTATGGTTCGGGCGCTCAGGGGTTGGGCCCCTGGAGCTGGTGTTGAAACCCCCAGGGGTTTTGCCCCTTTAGATGGTGTTTGGGCCCCCAAGGGTTGGGCCCCTGGAGCTGGTGTTGGGGCCCCCAGGGGTTAGGCCCCTTGAGCTATGGTTCGGGTGCTCAGAGGTTGGGCCCCTGGAGCTGCTGTTGGGGTCCCCAGGGGTTGAGCCCCGGTTAGGGCCCCCAGGGGTTGGGCCCCTGGAGCTTTGGCTCGGGCCCCCAGGGGTTGGGCCCCTGGAGCTTGTGTTGGGGCCCCCAGGGGTTGGGCCCCTGGAACTGTGTTGGGGCCCCCAGGGGTTGGGCCCCTGGACATATAGTTCGGGCGCTCAGGGGTTGGGCCCCTGGAGCTGGTGTAGGGGACCACAGGGGATGGACCCCTGGAGCTATGGTTCGGGTCCCCAGGGGTTGGGCCCCTGAAGCTGGTGTTGGAGCCCTCAGGGATTGGGCCCCTGGAGCTATGGTTCAGGCCCCCAGGGGTTGGACCCCTTGAGCTATGGTTCGGGCCCCCAGGGGTTGGGCACCTGGAGCTGGTGTTGGGGCCCCCAGGGGTTGGGCCCCTGGAGCTATGGTTCGGGCCCCCAGGGGTTGGGCCCTTGGAGCTGGTGTTGGGGCCCCCAGGGGTTGGGCCCCTGGAGATGGTGCTTGGGCCCCCAGGGGTTGGGCCTCTGGAGCTATCGTTCGGGCCCCCAGGGGTTGGGCCCCAGGAGCTTGTGTTGGGTCCCCCAGGGGTTGGGCCCCTGGAGCTGGTGTTGGGGCCCCCAGGGGTTGGGCCCCTGGAGCTATGGTTCGGGCCCCCAGGGGTTGGGCCCTTGGAGCTGGTGTTAGGGCCCCCAGGGGTTGGACCCCTGTTGCTATAGTTCGGGCCCCCAGGGTTTGGGCCCCTGGAGCTGGTTTTGGGGCCCCCAGGGGTTGTGCTCCTGGAGCTATGGTTCGGGCCCCCAGGGGCTGGGCCCCTGGAGCTGGTGTTGGCGCCCCCAGCGGTTGGGCCCCTGGAGATGGTGGTGGGCCCCCAGGGGTTGGGCCCCTGGAACTATGGTTCGGGCCCCCAAGGGTTGGGCCCCTGTAGCTATGGTTCGGTCCCCCAGGGGTTGGGCCCCTGGAGCTATGGTTCTGGCCCCCAGGGGTTGGGCCCCTGGAGCTGATGTTGGGGCCCCCAGGGATTGGGCCCTGTAGCAATGGTTCGTGTCCCCAGGGTTTGGGCCCCTGGAGCTGGTTTTGGAGCCCCCAGGGGTTGGTCCCCTGGAGCTGGTGTTGGGGCCCCCAGGGGTTGGGCCCCTGGAGCTATGGTTCCGGACCCCAGGGGTTGGGCCCCTGGAGCAATGGTTCAGGCCCCCAGGGGTTGGGCCACCGGAGCTAGTGTTGGGGAACCCAGGGGTTGGGCCCCTGGAGCTATGGTTCGGGCTCCCAGGGGTTGGGCTCCTGGAGCTGGTGTTGGGGCCCCCAGGGGTTGGGCCTCTGGAGGTGGTGTTGAAGCCCCCAGGGTTTGGGCCCCTGGAGCTGGTGTTGGGGCCCCCAGGGGTTGGGCCTCTGGAGCTGGTGTTGGGGCCCCCAGGGGTTTGTCCCCTGGAGCAATGGTTCGGGCCCCCAGGGGTTGGGCCCCTGGAGCTGGTGTTGGAGCCCCCAGGGGTTGTTCCCCTGGAGCTATGGTTGGGGCCCCCTGGGGCTGGGCCCCTGGAGCTGGTGTTGGGTCCCCCAGGGGTTGGGCCAGTGTAGTTGGTGTTGGGGCCCTCAGGGGTTGGGCCCCTGGAGCTGGTGTTGGGGCCTCCAGGGTTTGGGCCCCTGGAGCTATGGTTCTGGCCCCCAGGGGTTGGGCCCCTGGAGCAATGGCTCAGGTCCCCAGGGTTTGGGCCCCTGTCGCTGATGTTGGGGCCCCTGGGGGTTGGGCCCCTGTAGCTGGTGTTGGGGCCCTCAGGGTTTGGGCCCCTGGAGCTGGTGTTGGGGTCCCCAGGGGTTGGGCCCCTAGAGCTATGGTTCGGGCCCCCGAGGGTTGGGCCCCGGGAGCTTGTGTTGGGGCCCCCAGGGGTTGGGCCCCTGGAGCTGGTGTTGGCGCCTCCAGGGGTTGAATCCCTGGAGCTATGGTTCGGGCGCTCAGGGGTTGGGCCCCTGGAGCTATGTTTCGGGCGCTTAGGGGTTGGGCCCCTGGAGCTGGTGCTGGGGCCCCCAGGGGTTGGGACCCTGGAGCTATGGTTTGGGCGGTCAGAGGTTGGGCCCCTGGAGCTGGTGTTGTGGCCCCCAGGGGTTGGGCCCCTGGAGCTAAGGTCCGGGCGCTCAGGTGTTGGGCCCCTGGAGCTGGTGTTGGGGCCCCCATGGGTTGGGCCCCTGGAGCTGGTCTTGGGGCCCCCAGGGGTTGGGCCCCTGGAGCTATGATTCGGGCGCTTAGGGGTTGGGACCCTGGAGCTGGTGTTGGGGCCCCAGGGGTTGGGCCCCTGGAGCTATGGTTCGGGCGCTCAGGGGTTTGGTCCCTGGAGCTGGTGTTGGGGCCCCCAGGGGTTGGGCCCCTGGAGCTGGTGTTGGGGTCCCGAGGGGTTGGGCCCCTGGAGCTATGGTTCTGGCGCTCAGGGGTTGGGCCCTTGGAGCTGGTGTTCGGGCCCCCAGGGGTTGGGCCCCTGGAGCTATGGTTTGGACGTTCAGGGGTTGGGCCCCTGGAGTTATTGTTGGGGCCCCCAGGGGTTGGGCCCCTGGAGTTATTGTTCGGGCGCTCAGGGGCTGGGCCCCTGGAGCTGGTGTTGGGGCCCCCAGGGGTTGGGCCCCTGGAGCTATGGTTTGGGCACTCAGGGGTTGGGCCCCTGGAACTGGTGTTTGGGCCCCCAGGGGTTGGACCCCTGGAGCTGGTTTTGGGTCCCCCAGAGGTTGGGCCCCTGGAGATGGTGTTGGGGCCCCTAGGGCTTGGGCCCCTGGATCTATGGTTCGGGCGCTCAGGGGTTGGGACCCTGGAGCTCGTGTAGGGGACCCCAGGGGTTGGGCCCCTGGAGCTGGTGTTGGTGCCCCCAGGGGTTGTTCCCCTGGAGCTGGTGTTGAGGCCCCCAGGGGTTGGGCCCCTGGAGCAATGGTTCGGACGCACAGGGGTTGGGCCCCTGGAGCTGGTGTTGGGGCCCCCAGGGGTTGAGCCCCTGGATCTATGGTTTGGGCGCTCAGGGGTTGGGCCCGTGGAGCTGGTGAAGAGGACCCCAGGGGTGGACCCCTGGAGCTATCTTTCGGGGGCTCAGAGGTTGGGCCCCTGGAGCTGGTGTTGGGTCACCGAGGGGTTGGGCCCCTGGAGCTGGTGTTGGGGCCCCCAGGGGTTGTTCCCCTGGAGCTGGTGTTGAGGCCCCCAGGGTTGGGACCCTGGAGCTATGGTTCGGGCGCTCAGGGGTTGGGTCCCTGGAGCTGGTGTTGGAACCCCCAGGGGTTTTGCCCCTTTAGATGGTGTTGGGGCCCCCAAGGGTTGGGCCCCTGGAGCTGGTGTTGGGGCCCCCAGGGGTTAGGCCCCTGGAGCTATGGTTCGGGTGCTCAGAGGTTGGGCCCCTGGAGCTGGTGTTGGGGCCCCCAGGGGTTGGGCCCCTGGAGCTATGGCTCGGACCCCCAGGGGTTGAGCCCCTGGAGCTGGTGTCGGGGCCCCTAGGGGTTGGGCCCTTGGAGCTATGGTTCGGGCCCCCAGGGGTTGGGCCCCTGGAGCTTGTGTTGGGGCCCCCAGGGGTTGGGCCCCTGGAGCTATGGTTCGGGCCCCCAGGGGTTTGGCCCCTGGAGCTGGTTTTGGGGCCCCCAGGGTTTGGGCCCCTGGAGCTATGGTTCGGGGCCCCAGGGGTTGGGCCCCTGGAGCTTTGGTCCGGCCCCCAGAGGTTGGGCCCCTGGAGCTGGTGTTGGGGCCCCCAGGGGTTGGGCCCCTGGAGCTATGGTTCGGGCCCCCAGTGGTTGGGCCCCTGGAGCTGGTGTTGGGGCCCCCAGGGCTTGGGCCCCTGGAGCTGGTGTTGTGGCCCCCAGGGGTTGGGCCCCTGGAGCTATGGTTCGGGCCCCCAGGGGTTGAGCCGCTGGAGCTATGGTTCGGGCCCCCAGGGGTGGGCCCCTGGAGCTGGTGTTGGGGCCCCCAGAGGTTAGGCCCCTGGAGCTATGGTTCGGTCCCCCAGGCTTTGGGCCTCTAGAGCTATGGTTCGGGCCCCTAGGGGTTGGGCCCCTGGAGCTGGTGTTGGGGCCCCCAGGGGTTGGGCCCCTGGAGCTATGGTTCGGGCCCGCAGGGATTGGGCCCCTGGAGCTGGTGTTAGGGCCCCTAGGGGTAGGGCCCCTGGAGCTGGTGTTGGGGCTGACATAACCTTAGTCCCAGATTTGGACCTTAGCGTCCAAAATATGGGGGTTAGCATGAATACCTCCAAGCTTAGTTACCAGCTTGGACCTGGTACCTGCTGCTACCACCCAAAAAATTAGAGTGTTTTGGGGCACTCTGGTCCCCCTGAAAAACCTTCCCTGGGGACCCCAAGACCCAAATCCCTTGAGTCTCACAACAAAGGGAAATAATCCTTTTTCCCTTCCCCCCTCCAGGTGCTCCTGGAGAGATACACAGACACAAGCTCTGTGAATCCAAACAGAGTGACTCCCCCTCTCCGTTCCCAGTCCTGGAACCAAATAGTACTTTCCTATTCCCCCAGAGGGAATGCAAAATCAGGCTAGCAAATCCAGCACACAGATCTCCCCGATTTCTTCCTCCCACCAATTCCCTGGTGAGTACAGACTCAATTTCCCTGAAGTAAAGAAAAACTCCAACAGGTCTTAAAAGAAAGCTTTATTTAAAAAAAAAGAAAGAAAAATACATACAAATGGTCTCTCTGTATTAAGATGATACAATACAGGGTCGATTGCTTAAAAGAATATTGAATAAACAGCCTTATTCAAAAAGAATACAAATCAAAGCACTCCAGCACTTATATTCATGCAAATACCAAAGAAAAGAAACCATATAACTTACTATCTGATCTCTTTGTCCTTACACTTAGAAACAGAAGACTAGAAAGTAGAAACTGCTTCTCCAAAGCTCAGAGAAAGCAGGCAGACAGAAAACAAAGACACAGACACTAACTTCCCTCCACCCAGAGTTGAAAAAATCCAGTTTCCTGATTGGTCCTCTGGTCAGGTGCTTCAGGTGAAAGAGACATTAACCCTTAGCTATCACCCTTAGCTATCTGTTTATGACACGCCCCCCAAATTGCAGACAGTGAGGAAGCTTACTGGCGGCGATTTCCTTCTAGAACTTTAAAATAAACAGATTAATACAACACATGCACCGTTACATATACCCCTAAGTATATAACTAACAGACTTTTACATTTTAAGAACACTTTTTATCTACTGAATTTTGGGAAACTCTTACGGGAGAGTGCATTAGCTACTTTGTTAGAAGCTCCTGTGATGTGCTGAATTTTAAAATTAAAATCTTGGAGAGCTAAACTTCAACGAAGAAGTTTCTTGTTGTTCCCCTTGGCAGTATGAAGCCACTTTAGTGCAGCATGGTCAGTTTGTAGTTGGAACCGCTGTCCCCAAACATATGGGCGTAGCTTTTCCAGGGCGTACACAATGGCATAGCATTCCTTTTTACTGACTGACCAGTGACTTTCCCTCTCAGACAGTTTCTTGCTGAGAAACACGACAGGATGGAAGTTGTGATCTGTTGCTTCCTGCATGAGCACTGCTCCTATACCACGCTCAGATGCATCCGTGGTTACTAGGAATGGCTTGTCAAAGTCCGGGGCCCTGAGCACAGGGTCAGACATGAGCGTTGCCTTAAGTTGGGTAAAGGCCTTTTGACACTTATCAGTCCACTTAACGGCATTTGGCTGGGTCTTTTTGGTCAGGTCAGTCAATGGGGCAGCGATTTGGCTGTAGTGTGGTACAAATCGCCTGTAGTATCCGGCCAAGCCTAAGAAGGATTGGACCTGCTTCTTGGACCGTGGGACAGGCCACTTTTGGATAGCATCCACCTTGGCCTGTAGGGGGTTTATGGTTCCTCGACCCACCTGGTGCCCCAGGTAAGTCACTTTGTTTTGGCCTATTTGACACTTTTTGGCCTTAACAGTTAGTTCGGCCTGCCTGATGCGCTTAAAGACCTTTTCCAGGTGTAGTAGGTGTTCGGGCCAGGAGTCTGAAAAAATGGCCACATTATCGAGGTAGGCAACTGCAAATTCTTCCAGTCCAGCTAGTAGACCATCTCCCAGCCTTTGGAAGGTGGCGGGTGCATTTTGAAGGCCGAAAGGAAGGACATTGAATTCATACACCCCCGCATGGATGACGAATGCTGACCTCTCCTTGGCAGGTTCATCTAGCGGTACTTGCCAGTACCCCTTGGTTAAGTCTATTGTAAAGATGAACTGGGCACGTCCCAACTTCTCCAATAGCTCATCGGTGCGTGGCATTGGATAGTTGTCCGGACGAGTTACAGCATTTAGCTTACGGTAGTCCACGCAAAAGCGTATTTCCCCATCTGGTTTGGGTACCAGAACCACTGGAGATGCCCATGCACTGGTAGATGAGCGGATTATACCCATCTGTAGCATGTTTTGGATCTCCCGTTCTATAGCAGCTTGGGCATGAGGAGACACCCGGTAGGGTGGGGTTCTGATTGGGTGAGCATTACCTGTATCAACGGAGTGGTATGCCCGTTCAGTCCGTCCTGGGGTGGCTGAGAACAATGGGGCGAAGCTAGTGCACAGCTCCTTGATTTGTTGCCGCTGCAGACGTTCCAGGGTGGTTGAGAGGTTCACCTCTTCCACGCCACCGTCTTTTTTTCCGTCGTAGTAGACACCGTCAGGCCACTCAGCATCATCTCCCTGGACTGTAAACTGACAAACCTGTAAGTCTCTGGAATAGAAAGGCTTGAGAGAATTAACATGGTACACTTTAGGCTTTAGTGAGGAATTGGGAAATGCTATGAGGTAGTTTACAGCTCCCATGCGCTCTTGGACCGTGAATGGCCCTTCCCATGATGCTTCCATCTTATGGGCCTGTTGCGCCTTCAAGACCATAACCTGGTCTCCTACCTTGAAGGAACGTTCTCTCATGTCTGTCATACCAGGCCTTTTGCTCTTTCTGAGCATCCTTTAGATTCTCTCTAGCAAGGGCTAAAGAGTGTCGGAGGGTGCTTTGTAGGTTGCTTACAAAGTCCAGAATGTTAGTTCCTGGAGAAGGCGTAAACCCCTCCCATTGCTGCTTCACCAACTGTAATGGCCCCTTAACCTCGTGACCATACACAAGTTCAAATGGGGAAAACCCTAAACTGGGATGTGGTACAGCCCTGTAGGCAAACAGCAACTGCTGCAACACTAGGTCCCAATTATTGGAGAATTCGTTGATGAATTTTCATATCATGGCCCCCAAAGTTCCATTGAACCTTTCCACCAGGCCATTGGTTTGATGGTGGTACGGGGTGGCAACCAAGTGATTCACCCCATGAGTTTCCCACAGTTTTTCCATGGTCCCTGCCAGGAAATTAGACCCTGAATCTGTAAGGATGTCAGAGGGCCAACCTACCCTGGCAAAGATGTCTGTTAGGGCCAGGCACACAGTGTTAGCCCTGGTGTTGCCTAGAGGTACTGCTTCTGGCCATCGGGTAGCAAAATCCACTAAAGTCAGTACGTACTGCTTTCCTCTGGGCGTCTTTTTGGGAAAGGGCCCAGAATATCCACAGCTACTCGCTGAAATGGGACCTCAATTATGGGGAGTGGCTGGAGAGGGGCCTTGACCTGGTCTTGAGGCTTTCCCACTCTTTGGCATACCTCACAAGACCGGACATACTTGGCAACGTCCTTGCCCATCCCCTCCCAGTGGAAGGACTTCCCCAACCGGTCCTTGGTTCTGTTCACCCCAGCATGGCCACTGGGATGATCATGGGCTAAGCTTAAGAGCTTCTCCCGGTACTTAGTTGGAACCACCAACTGTTTTTGCGGCTGCCATTCTTCCCGGTGTCCACCAGAAAGAATTTCCTTGTATAAAAGTCCTTGGTCTATAACAAACCGGGATCGATTAGAAGAGCTGAGAGGCGGTGGGGTGCTCCGTGCCGCCGCCCATGCTTTCTGAAGGCTGTCATCCGCTTCCTGCTCAGCCTGGAACTGTTCCCTTGAGGCTGGGGTCACCAGTTCTTCCTCAGACTGTGGACTTGGGCTTGGTCCCTCTGGAAGCGATGTAGGTGATGGGGTTGTTTCCGTTGCTGGTGAACCGCTCTCCGCTGGTGCACCTGAGGGTATTTCAGGCTCTGGCTGAGCCTTTTGGGTATGGCTGTCTGTTGCTTCTGCCAGTTGTGGCTCGCTGGCGCCCTCTGGCGTTGAGTTTGAAGATGTGGTTGCACTTGCTGGTGCTGGTTGCTGTTCCAGTTCCGGGCCTGGGACTGGAGATGCTGTGGCTGTTTCAGTGGTAGGCATGGAATCCGGGTCCACTACCTCTGTCTGGGTCTCTGGTAACACAGACGGGGCCTCTGTGGACGGCTCAGGAACAGGAATGGGTCTGGAAGCTTGACTGGTTTGGCTACGTGTAACCATTCCCACTCTCTTGGCCCGCCTCACCTGGTTGGCCAAGTCTTCCCCCAGTAGCATGGGGATAGGATAATTGTCATAGACTGCAAAAGTCCACATTCCTGACCAGCCTTTGTACTGGACAGGCAGTTGAGCTGTAGGCAAGTCTACAGCTTGTGACATGAAGGGGTAAATTGTAACTTTGGCCTTTGGGTTGATGAATTTGGGGTCAACGAAGGATTGGTGGATAGCTGACACTTGTGCCCCCGTGTCTCTCCACGCAGTAACCTTCTTTCCGCCCACTCTCAAATTTTCCCTTTGCTCCAAGGGTATTTGAGAGGCATCCGGGCCTGGGGATCTTTGGTGTGATGGTGGTGTAATGAATTGCACTCGCATGGTGTTCTTGGGACAGTTGGCCTTGATATGTCCCAGTTCATTACACTTAAAGCATCTTCCATCTGATGGGTCACTGGGCCGAGGTGAGTTTCTGGAGACTGGTGAGGTGGAAGAGTAGGGTGTCTGCGGCTTTACTTGGGTTGTATGTGGGGTCTTTGGCTGTCCTCGGTTGTAGGGTTTATGGTCTGTGTGCCCCCTGGGGTAATCGTTCCCCTTGACAGTAGCTTTCTTGCTTTCTGCCAGTTCCATCCATTTGGCTCCAATCTCCCCCGCCTCAGCGATATCTTTGGGATTTCCATCTTGTATGTACCGTGTGATGTCTTCAGGAACACCGTCCAAGAACTGCTCCATTTGTATGAGGAGGTGCAGTTCTTCCAAGGTTTGAATGTTGTTTCCTGTTATCCAGGCCTCATAGTTTTTTGCAATGTAGTAGGCGTGTTTGGGAAATGACACCTCTGGTTTCCACTTTTGGGTTCTGAAGCGCCGACGGGCATGATCTGGGGTTATCCTCATTCTGTATCTGGCCTTGGTTTGAAAAAGTTTATAGTCATTCATTTGCTGCTTAGGCATTTCAGCTGCCACCTCTGCTAAAGGTCCACTGAGCTGTGACCTCAATTCTACCATGTACTGGTCTTCGGGGATGTTGTACCCAAGACAGGCTCTTTCAAAATTTTCCAAGAAGGCCTCGGTGTCATCACCTGCCTTGTAGGTGGGAAATTTCCTGTGCTGTGGAGCAATAATTGGCGCCGGGTTGTTAGGGTTGGCTGGCACATGCAGCCCAGCTTTTGCCAACTTCAGTTCATGTTTTCTCTGTTTTTCCTTCTCTTCATTCTCTTTTTGTTGTTTTTCCATTTCTTTTTGGTGTTTTTCCATTTCTTTTTGGTGTTTTTCCATGTCTCGGCGGTGGGCCGCCTCTTCTTCTGCTAGTTTTCTTTTGTGTGCTGCCTCTTGGGCTGCCTGTTCTCTTTGGAAGGCTGCCAGTTTGATGTTTTCTTCCTTTTCTTTCATCTCCATTTGTCGCCTGTGTTCAGCTTCTTTGAATTGCTCTTCGGCCTCAATTTTTGCCTTAGAAGTCATGATTCCTGTTTTCTTGTGTTGGGGTGCCCTCCGGTGTTTATCTTCTGAACTGCAGGTTCTCTGTTGCCTCCTGAAGTCTGCCTAGCAACAGTGCCTTTAGCTAATTTTCAATGTTAAGTAAACCTGAAAAACCACTTTATTTGCATTTATATAGTGCTGGTAATGACTCTCAATGGGAGTGCTATTGTGTGACAAAAGACCCTCAGCAGTCTCTTAATGGCTTCTCGCTTAACATGCAAGCCACAAACTGCCAGAGAGAGCAGAAAAAAAAATTCTCTCTGGTTCCCTTTTAAAACCAAACTGTTTCTCTCTGCTAAAAAGCCCTTAGCAGAGAAGAGAAAAATATAATATTCCTACTGGCTTCTGCATTCTGTCTATATCCCACCACTGCTACACCATGACATAACCTTAGTCCCAGATTTGGACCTTAGCGTCCAAAATATGGGGGTTAGCATGAAAACCTCCAAGCTTAGTTACCAGCTTGGACCTGGTACCTGCTGCCACCACCCAAAAAATTAGAGTGTTTTGGGGCACTCTGGTCCCCCTGAAAAACCTTCCCTGGGGACCCCAAGACCCAAATCCCTTGAGTCTCACAACAAAGGGAAATAATCCTTTTTCCCTTCCCCCCTCCAGGTGCTCCTGGAGAGATACACAGACACAAGCTCTGTGAAACTACACAGAGTGACTCCCCCTCTCTGTTCCCAATCCTGGAACCAAATAGTACTTTCCTATTCCCCCAGAGGGAATGCAAAATCAGGCTAGCAAATCCAACACACAGATCTCCCCGATTTCTTCCTCCCACCAATTCCCTGGTGAGTACAGACTCAATTTCCCTGAAGTAAAGAAAAACTCCAACAGGTCTTAAAAGAAAGCTTTATATATAAAAAAAAGAAAGAAAAATACATACAAATGGTCTCTCTGTATTAAGATGATACAATACAGGGTCGATTGCTTAAAAGAATATTGAATAAACAGCCTTATTCAAAAAGAATACAAATCAAAGCACTCCAGCACTTATATTCATGCAAATACCAAAGAAAAGAAACCATTTAACTTACTATCTGATCTCTTTGTCCTTACACTTAGAAACAGAAGACTAGAAAGTAGAAACTGCTTCTCCAAAGCTCAGAGAAAGCAGACAGACAGAAAACAAAGACACAGACACTAACTTCCCTCCACCCAGAGTTGAAAAAATCCACTTTCCTGATTGGTCCTCTGGTCAGGTGCTTCAGGTGAAAGAGACATTAACACTTAGCTATCACTCTTAGCTATCTGTTTATGACAGGGGCCCCCAGGGGTTGGGCCCCTGGAGCTATGGTTCGGGCCCCCAGGGGTTGGGCCCCTGGAGCTGGTATTGGGGCCCCCAGGGGTTGGGCCCCTGGAGCTATGGTTCGGGTCCCCAGGGGTTGGGACCCTAGAGCTGGTGTTGGGGCCCCCAGGGGTTGGGCCCCTGGAGCTGTGGTTCGGGCCCCCAGGGGTTGGGCCCCTGGAGCTGGTGTTGGGGCCCGCAGGGGTTGGGCCCCTGGAGCTATGGTTCGGGCCCCCAGGGGTTGGGCCCCTGGAGCAATGGTCCGGGCCCCCAGGGGTTGGGCCCCTGGAGCTGGTGTTGGGGCCCCCAGGGGTTGGGCCCCTGGAGCTATGGTTCGGGCCCCCAGGGATTGGGACCCTGGAGCTGGAGTTGGGGCCCCCAGGGGTTGGGCCCCTGAAGCTATGGTTCGGGCCCCCAGGGGTTGGGCCCCTGGAGCTATGGTTCGGGCCCCCAGGGGTTGTACCCCTCGAGCTGGTGTTGGAGCCCCCAGGGGTTGGGCCCCTGGAGCTGGTGTTGGGGCCCCCAGGGGCTGGGCCCCTGGAGATATGGTTCGAGCCCCGAGGGGTTGGGCCCCTGGAGCTATGGCTCGGGCCCCCAGGGGTTGGGCCTCTGGAGCTGGCGTTGGGGCCCCCAGGGGTTGGGCCCCTGGAGCTGGTGTTGGGGCCCCCAGGGGTTGGGACCCTGGAGCTATGGTTCGGGCCCCCAGTTGTTGGGCCCCTGGAGCTGGTGTTGGGGCCCCCAGGGGTTGGGCCCCTGGAGCTATGGTTCGGGCCGCCAGGGGTTGGGCCCCTGGAGCTATGGTTCGGGCCCCCAGGGGGTGGGCCCCTGGAGCTGGTGTTGGGGCCCCCAGGGGTTGGGCCCCTGGAGCTATGGTTCGGGCCACGATGGGTTGGGCCCCTGGAGCTATGGTTTGGGCCGCCAGGGGTTGCGCCCCTGGAGCTGGTGTTGGGGCCCCCAGGGGTTGGGCCCCTGGAGCTGGTGTTGGAACCCCCAGGGGTTGGGCCCCTGGAGCTATGGTTCGGGCCCCCAGGGGTTGGGCCCCTGGAGCTATGATTCGGGCCCCCAGGGGTTGGGCCCCTGTAGCTGGTGTTGGGGCCCCAGGGGTTGGGCCTCTGGAGCTATGTTTCGGGCCCCCAGGAGTTGGGACCCTGGAGCTATGGTTCGGGCCCCCAGGGGTTTGGCCCCTGGAGCTGGTGTTGGGGTCCCCACAGGTTGGGCCCCTGGAGCTGGTGTTGGGGCCCCCAGGAGTTGGGCCCCTGGAGCTATGGTTCGGGCCCCCAGGGGTTGGGCCCCTGGAGCAATGGTTCAGGCCCCCAGGGGTTGGGCCCCTGGAGCTGGTGTTGGGACCCTCAGAGGTTGGACCCCTGGAGCTATGGTTCGGGCCCCCAGGGATTGGGCCCCTGGAGCTGGTGTTGGGGCCCCCAGGGGTTGGGCCCCTGGAGCTATGGTTCGGGCCCCCAGGGGTAGGGCCCCTGGAGCTGATGTTGGGGCGCCCAGGGGTTGGGCCCCTGGAGCTGGTGTTGCGGCCCCAAGGGGTTGGGCCCTGGAGCTATGGTTCGGGCCCCCAGGGGTTGAGCCCCTAGAGCTATGGTTCGGGCCACCAGGGGTTGGGCCCCTGGAGCTGGTGTTGGGGCCCGCAAAGGTTGGGCCCCTGGAGCTATGGTTCGGGCCCCCAGGGGTTGGGCCCCTGGAGCTGATGTTGGGGCCCAAAGGGGTTGGGCACCTGGAGCTGGTGTTGGGGCCCCCAGGGGTTGGGCCTCTGGAGCTGTGGTTCGGGCCCCAGGGGTTGGGCCCCTGGAGCTGGTGTTGGGGCCCCCAGGGATTGGGCCACTGGAGCTATTGTTCGGGCCCCCAGGGGTTGGGCCCCTGGAGCTGGTGTTGGGGAACCCAGGGGTTGGGCCCCTGTAGCTATGGTTTGGGCCCCCAGGGGTTGGGCCCCTGGAGCTATGGTTCGGGCTCCCAGGGGTTGGGCCCCTGGAGCTGGTGTTGGGACCCTCAGAGGTTGGACCCCTGGAGCTATGGTTCGGGCCCCCAGGGATTGGGCCCCTGGAGCTGGTGTTGGGGCCCCCAGGGGTTGGGCCCCTGGAGCTATGGTTCGGGCCCCCAGGGGTAGGGCCCCTGGAGCTGATGTTGGGGCGCCCAGGGGTTGGGCCCCTGGAGCTGGTGTTGCGGCCCCCAGGGGTTGGGCCCTGGAGCTATGGTTCGGGCCCCCAGGGGTTGAGCCCCTAGAGCTATGGTTCAGGCCACCAGGGGTTGGGCCCCTGGAGCTGGTGTTGGGGCCCGCAAAGGTTGGGCCCCTGGAGCTATGGTTCGGGCCCCCAGGGGTTGGGCCCCTGGAGCTGATGTTGGGGCCCAAAGGGGTTGGGCACCTGGAGCTGGTGTTGGGGCCCCCAGGGGTTGGGCCTCTGGAGCTGTGGTTCGGGCCCCCAGGGGTTGGGCCCCTGGAGCTGGTGTTGGGGCCCCCAGGGATTGGGCCACTGGAGCTATTGTTCGGGCCCCCAGGGGTTGGGCCCCTGGAGCTGGTGTTGGGGAACCCAGGGGTTGGGCCCCTGTAGCTATGGTTTGGGCCCCCAGGGGTTGGGCCCCTGGAGCTATGGTTCGGGCTCCCAGGGGTTGGGCAACTGGAGCTGGTGTTGGGGCCCCAAGGGTTTGGGCCCCTGGAGCTGGTGTTGGGGCCCCCAGGGGTTGGGCCCCTGGAGCTATGGTTCGGGCCCCCAGGGGTTGGGCCCCAGGAGCAATGGTTCAAGCCCCAAGGGGTTGGGCCCCTGGAGCTGGTGTTGGGGCCCCCAGGGGTTGAGCCCCTGGAGCGATGGTTCGGGCCCCAAGGGGTTGGGCCCCTGGAGCTATGGTTCGGGCCCCCAGGGGTTGGGCCCCTGTAGCTGGTGTTGAGGCCCCCAGGGGTTGGCCCCTGGAGCTATGGTTTCGGGCCCGCAGGGGTGGGGCCCCTGGAGCTATTGTTGGGGCCCCCAGGGGTTGGGCCCCTGGAGCTGGTGTTGGGGTCAGCAGGGCTTGGGCCCCTGGAGCTGGTGTTGGGGCCCCCAGGGGTTGGGCCCCTGGAGCTGGTGTTGGGGCCCCCAGGGGTTGGGCCCCTGGAGCTATGGTTCGGGCCCCCAGGGGTTGGGCCCCTGGAGCTGGTGTTGTTGCCCCCAGGGGTTGGGCCCCTGGAGTTATAGTTCGGGCCCCCAGGGGTTGGGCCCCTGGAGCTGATGTTGGGGCCCCCAGGGGTTGGGCACCAGGAGCTGGTGTTGGGGCCCCCAGGGGTTGGGCCTCTGGAGCTGTGGTTCGGGCCCCCAGGGGTTGGGCCCCTGGAGCTAGTGTTGGGGCCCCCAGGGATTGGGCCCCTGGAGCTATTGTTCGGGTACCCAGGGGTTGGGCCCCTGGAGCAATGGTTCGGGCCCCCAGGGGTTCGGCCCCTGGAGCTATGGTTCGGGCCCCCAGGGGTTCAGCCCCTGGAGCTGGTGTTGGGGCCGCCAGGGGTTGGGCCCCTGGAGATATGGTTCGGGCCCCCAGGGGTTGGGCCCATGGAGCTGGTGTTGGGGCCCCCAGGGGTTGGGCCCCTGGAGCTATGGTTCGGGCCCCCAGGGGTTGGGCCCCTGGAGCTGGTGTTGGGGCCCCCAGGGGTTGGGCCCCTGGAGCTGGTGTTGGGGCCCCCAGGGGTTGGACCCCTGGAGCTATGGTTCGGGCCCCCAGGGATTGGGCCTCTGAAGCTGGTGTTGGGGCCCCCAGGGGTTGAGCCCCTGGAGCGATGGTTCGGGCCCCAAAGGGTTGGGCCTCTATAGCTATGGTTCGGGCCCCCAGGGGTTGGGCCCCTGGAGTTGGTGTTGAGGCCCCCAGGGGTTGGGCCCCTGGAGCTATTGTTGGGGCCCCCAGGGGTTGGGCCCCTGGAGCTGGTGTTGGGGCCAGCAGGCCTTGGGCCCCTGGAGCTGGTGTTGGGGCCCCCAGGGGTTGGGCCCCTGCAGCTGGTGTTGGGGCCCCCAGGGGTTGGGCCCCTGGAGCTATGGTTCGGGCCCCTAGGGTTTGGGCCCCTAGAGCTGGTGTTGGGGCCCCTAGGGGTTGGGCCCCTGGAGCTATGTTTCGGGCCCCCAAGGGGTTGGGCCCCTGGAGCTGGTGTTGGGGCCCCCATTGGTTGGGCCCCTGGAGCTATGGATCGGGCCCCCAGGGGTTGGGCCCCTGGAGCTGGTGTTGGGGCCCCCAGGGGTTGAGCCCCTGGAGCTGGTGTTGGGGCCCCCAGGGGTTGGGTCCCTGGAGCTATGGTTCTGGCCCCCAGGGGTTGGGCCCCTGGAGCTGGTGTTGGGGCCTCCGGGGGTTGGGCCCCTGGTGCTGGTGTTGGGGCCCCCAGGGGTTGGGCCCCTGGAGCTATGGTTCGGGCCCCCAGGGGTTGGGCCCCTGGAGCTATGGTTCCGGCCCCCAGGGGTTGGGCCCCTGGAGCTGATGTTGGGGCGCCCAGGGATTGGGCCCCTGGAGCTGGTGTTGCGGCCCCCAGGGGTTGGGCCCTGGAGCTATGGTTCGGGCCCCCAGGGGTTGAGCCCCTAGAGCTATGGTTCGGGCCACCAGGGGTTGGGCCCCTGGAGCTGCTGTTGGGGCCCGCAGGGGTTGGGCCCCTGAAGCTATGGTTCGGGCCACCAGGGGTTGGGCCCTTGGAGCTGGTGTTGGGGCCCCCAAGGGTTGGGCCCCTTGAGCTATGGTTCAGGCCCCCAGGGGTTGGGCCCCTGGAGCTGGTGTTGGGTTCCCCACGGGTTGGGCCCCTGGAGCTATGGTTCGGGCCCCCAGGGGTTGGGCCCATGGAGCAATGGCTCGGGCCCCCAGGGGTTGGGCCCCTGGAGCTGGTGTTGAGGCCCTCAGGGGTTGGACCCCTGGAGATATGGTTCGTTCCCCCAGGGATTGGGCCCCTGGAGCTGGTGTTGGGGCCCCCAGGGGTTGGGCCCCTGGAGCTATGGTTCGGACCCTAGGGTTTGGGCCCCTGGAGCTATGGTTCGGACCCCCAGGGGTTGGGCCCCTGGAGCTGATGTTGCGGGCGCCCAGGGGTTGGGCCCCTGGAGCTATGGTTCAGGCCCCCAGGGGTTGGGCCCCTGGAGCTGATGTTGGGGCCCCCAGGGGTTGGGCCCTGGAGCTATGGTTCGGGCCCCCAGGGGTTGAGCCCCTAGAGCTATGGTTCGGGCCACCAGGGGTTGGGCCCCTGGAGCTGGTGTTGGGGCCCCCAGGGGTTGGGCCCCTGGAGCTATGGAACGGGCCCCCAGGGGTTGGGCCCTTGGAGCTGGTGTTGGCGCCCCCAAGGGTTGGGCCCCTGGAGCTATGGTTCGGGCCCCCAGTGGTAGGGCCCCTGGAGCTGGTGTTGGGGTCCCCAAGGGTTGGGCCCCTGGAGCTGGTGTTTGGGCCCCCAGGGGTTGGGCCCCTGGAGCTATGGTTCGGGCCCCCAGGGGTTAGGCAACTGGAGCTGTTGTTGGGGCCCCAAGGGGTTGGGCCCCTGGATCTATGGTTCGGGCCCCCAGGGGTTAGGCAACTGGAGCTGTTGTTGGGGCCCCAAGGGGTTGGGCCCCTGGATCTATGGTTCGGGCCCCCAGGGGTTGGGCCCCTGGTGCTGGTGTTGAGGCCCCCAGGGGTTGGCCCCTGGAGCTATGGTTCGGGCCCGCAGGGGTTGGGCCCCTGGAGCTATTGTTGGGGCTCCCAGGGGTTGGGCCCCTGGAGCTGGTGTTGGGGCCAGCAGGGCTTCGGCCCCTGGAGCTGGTGTTGGGGCCCCCAGGGGTTGGGCCCCTGGAGCTGGTGTTGGGGTCCCCAGGGGTTGGGCCCCTGGAGCTATGGTTCGGGCCCCCAGGGGTTGGGCCCCTGGAGCTGGTGTTGGGGCTCCCAGGGGTTGGGCCCCTGGAGCTATGGTACGGGCTCCCAGGGGTTGTGCCCCTGGAGCTGGTGTTGTGGCTCCCAGGGGATGGGCCCCTGGAGCTATGGTTCGGGTCCCCAGGTGATGGGCCCCTGGAGCTGGTGTTGGGGCCCCCAGGGGTTGGACAACTGGAGCTATGGTTCGGGCCCCCTGGGGTTGGGCGCCTGGAGCTGGTGTAGGGGCCTCCAGATGTTGGATCCCTGGAGCTATGGTTCGGGCCCCCAGGGGTTGGGCCCCTGGAGCTGGTGTTGCGGCCCCCAGGGGTTGGGCCCCTGGAGCTATGGTTCGGGCCCCCAGGTGTTGGGCCCCTGGAGCTATGGTTCAGGCCCCCAGGGGTTGGGCCCCTGGATGGGGTGCTGGGGCCCCCAGTGGTTGGGCCCCTGGAGCTAGGGTTCGGGCCCCCAGGGGTTGAGCCCCTGGAGCTGGTGTTGGGGCCCCCAGGTTTGGGTCCCTGGAGCTATGGTTCGGGCCCACACGGGCTGGGCCCCTGGAGCTGGTGTTGGGGCCCCCAGGGGTTGGGCCCCTGGAGCTATGGATCGGGCCCCCAGGGGTTGGGCCCCTGGAGCTATGGTTCGGGCCCCCAGGGGTTGGGCCCCTGGAGCTATGGTTCAGGCCCCCAGGGGTTGGGCCCCTGGAGCTGGTGTTGGGGCCCCCAGGGGTTGGGCCCCTGGAGCTATGGTTCGGGCCCCCAGTGGTTGGGCCCCTGGAGCTATGGTTCGGGCCCCCAGGGGTTGGGACCCTGGAGCTGGTGTTGGGGCCCCCAGGGGTTGGGCCCCTGGAGCTGGTGTTGGGGCCCCCAGGGGTTGGGCCCCTGGAGCTACGGTTTGGGCCTGCAGGAGTTGGGTCCATGGAGCTATGGTTCGGGCCCCCAGGGGTTGAGCCCCTGGATCTGGTGTTGGGGCCCCCAGGGGTGGGGCCCCTGGAGCTATGGTTCGGGCCCCCAGGGGTTGGGGCCCTGGAGCTATGGTTCGGGCCCCCAGGGGTTGGGCCCCTGGAGCTGGTGTTGGGGCCCCCTGGGATGGGCTCCTGGAGCTATGGTTCGGGCCCCCAGGGGTTGGGCCCCTGGAGCTATGGTTCGGGGCCCCAGGGGTTGGGCCTCTGGATGGGGTGTTGGGGCCCCCAGGGGTTGGGCCCCTGGAGCTATGGTTCGGGACCCCATGGGTTGGGCCCCTGGACCTGGTGTTGGGGCCCCCAGGGGTTGGGCCCCTGGAGCTGGTGTTCGGGCCCCCAGGGGTTGAGCCCCTGGAGCTATGGTTCGGGCCCCCAGGGGTTGGGCCCTTGGCGCTGGTGTTGGGGCTCACAGGGGTTGTGCCCCTGGAGCTCTGGTTCGGGCCCCTAGGGGTTGGGCCCCTGGAGCCATGGTTCGGGCCCCCAGGGTTTGGGCCCCTGGAGCTGGTGTTGGGGACCCCAGGGGTTGGGCCCCTGGAGCTAGGGTTCGAGCCCCCAGGGGTTGGGCCCCTGGAGCTGGTGTTGGGGCCCCCAGGGTTTGGACTTCTGAAGCTATGGTTCGGGCCCCCAGGGTTTGGGCCCCTGGAGCTATGGTTCAGGCCCCCAGGGGTTTGGTCCTTGGAGCTGGTGTTGGATCCCCCAGGGGTTTGGGGCCTGGAGCTGGTGCTGGGGCCCCCCAGGGGTTCGGCCCCTGGAGCTGGTGTTGGGGCCCCCAGGGTTTCGGTCCCTGGAGCTATGGGTCGGGCCCCCAGGGGTTGGACCCCTGTTGCTGGTGTTGCGGCCCCCAGGGGTTCGGCACCTGGAGCTATGGTTCAGGCCCCCAGGGGTTGGGACCCTGGAGCTGGTGTTGGGGCCCCCAGGGGTTGGGCCCCTGGAGTTATGGTTCGGGCCAAAGGGGTTGGGCCCCTGGATCTATGGTTCGGGCCCCCAGGGGTTGGGCCCCTGGAGCTGGTGTTGGGGCCCCCAGGGGTTGGGCCCCTGGAGCTATGGTTCGGGCCCCCAGGGGTTGGGCCCCTGCAGCTGGTGTTGGGTCCCCCAGGGGTTGGGCCCCTGGAGCTGGTGTTGGGGCCCCCCAGGGGTTGGGTCCCTGGAGCTGGTGTTGGGGCCCCCAGGTGTTCTGTCCCTGGAGCTATGTTTCAGGCCCCAAGGGGTTGGGCCCCTGGAGCTATGGTTCGGGCCACCAGGGGTTGGGCCCTTGGAGCTGGTGTTGGGGCCCCCAAGGGTTGGGCCCCTTGAGCTATGGTTCAGGCCCCCAGGGGTTGGGCCCCTGGAGCTGGTGTTGGGTTCCCCACGGGTTGGGCCCCTGGAGCTATGGTTCGGGCCCCCAGGGGTTGGGCCCATGGAGCAATGGCTCGGGCCCCCAGGGGTTGGGCCCCTGGAGCTGGTGTTGAGGCCCTCAGGGGTTGGACCCCTGGAGATATGGTTCGTTCCCCCAGGGATTGGGCCCCTGGAGCTGGTGTTGGGGCCCCCAGGGGTTGGGCCCCTGGAGCTATGGTTCGGACCCTAGGGTTTGGGCCCCTGGAGCTATGGTTCGGACCCCCAGGGGTTGGGCCCCTGGAGCTGATGTTGGGGCGCCCAGGGGTTGGGCCCCTGGAGCTATGGTTCAGGCCCCCAGGGGTTGGGCCCCTGGAGCTGATGTTGGGGCCCCCAGGGGTTGGGCCCTGGAGCTATGGTTCGGGCCCCCAGGGGTTGAGCCCCTAGAGCTATGGTTCGGGCCACCAGGGGTTGGGCCCCTGGAGCTGGTGTTGGGGCCCGCAGGGGTTGGGCCCCTGGAGCTATGGAACGGGCCCCCAGGGGTTGGGCCCTTGGAGCTGGTGTTGGCGCCCCCAAGGGTTGGGCCCCTGGAGCTATGGTTCGGGCCCCCAGTGGTAGGGCCCCTGGAGCTGGTGTTGGGGTCCCCAAGGGTTGGGCCCCTGGAGCTGGTGTTTGGGCCCCCAGGGGTTGGGCCCCTGGAGCTATGGTTCGGGCCCCCAGGGGTTAGGCAACTGGAGCTGTTGTTGGGGCCCCAAGGGGTTGGGCCCCTGGATCTATGGTTCGGGCCCCCAGGGGTTAGGCAACTGGAGCTGTTGTTGGGGCCCCAAGGGGTTGGGCCCCTGGATCTATGGTTCGGGCCCCCAGGTGTTGGGCCCCTGGTGCTGGTGTTGAGGCCCCCAGGGGTTGGCCCCTGGAGCTATGGTTCGGGCCCGCAGGGGTTGGGCCCCTGGAGCTATTGTTGGGGCTCCCAGGGGTTGGGCCCCTGGAGCTGGTGTTGGGGCCAGCAGGGGTTGGGCCCCTGGAGCTGGTGTTGGGGCCCCCAGGGGTTGGGCCCCTGGAGCTGGTGTTGGGGTCCCCAGGGGTTGGGCCCCTGGAGCTATGGTTCGGGCCCCCAGGGGTTGGGCCCCTGGAGCTGGTGTTGGGGCTCCCAGGGGTTGGGCCCCTGGAGCTATGGTACGGGCTCCCAGGGGTTGTGCCCCTGGAGCTGGTGTTGTGGCTCCCAGGGGATGGGCCCCTGGAGCTATGGTTCGGGTCCCCAGGTGATGGGCCCCTGGAGCTGGTGTTGGGGCCCCCAGGGGTTGGACAACTGGAGCTATGGTTCGGGCCCCCTGGGGTTGGGCGCCTGGAGCTGGTGTAGGGGCCTCCAGATGTTGGATCCCTGGAGCTATGGTTCGGGCCCCCAGGGGTTGGGCCCCTGGAGCTGGTGTTGCGGCCCCCAGGGGTTGGGCCCCTGGAGCTATGGTTCGGGCCCCCAGGTGTTGGGCCCCTGGAGCTATGGTTTAGGCCCCCAGGGGTTGGGCCCCTGGATGGGGTGCTGGGGCCCCCAGTGGTTGGGCCCCTGGAGCTAGGGTTCGGGCCCCCAGGGGTTGAGCCCCTGGAGCTGGTGTTGGGGCCCCCAGGTTTGGGTCCCTGGAGCTATGGTTCGGGCCCACACGGGCTGGGCCCCTGGAGCTGGTGTTGGGGCCCCCAGGGGTTGGGCCCCTGGAGCTATGGATCGGGCCCCCAGGGGTTGGGCCCCTGGAGCTATGGTTCGTGCCCCCAGGGGTTGGGCCCCTGTAGCTATGGTTCAGGCCCCCAGGGGTTGGGCCCTTGGAGCTGGTGTTGGGGCCCCCAGGGGTTGGGCCCCTGTAGCTATGGTTCGGGCCCCCAGTGGTTGGGCCCCTGGAGCTATGGTTCGGGCCCCCAGGGGTTGGGACCCTGGAGCTGGTGTTGGGGCCCCCAGGGTTTGGGCCCCTGGAGCTGGTGTTGGGGCCCCCAGGGGTTGGGCCCCTGGAGCTACGGTTTGGGCCTGCAGGAGTTGGGTCCATGGAGCTATGGTTCGGGCCCCCAGGGGTTGAGCCCCTGGATCTGGTGCTGGGGCCCCCAGGGGTTCGGCCCCTGGAGCTATGGCTCGGGCCCCCAGGGGTTGGGCCCCTGGAGCTATGGTTCGGGCCCCCAGGGGTTGGGCCCGTGCAGCTGGTGTTGGGGCCCCCAGGGGTTGGGCCCCTGCAGCTGGTGTTGGGGCCCCCAGGGGTGGGGCCCCTGGAGCTATGGTTCGGGCCCCCAGGGGTTGGGGCCCTGGAGCTATGGTTCGGGCCCCCAGGGGTTGGGCCCCTGGAGCTGGTGTTGGGGCCCCCTGGGATGGGCTCCTGGAGCTATGGTTCGGGCCCCCAGGGGTTGGGCCCCTGGAGCTATGGTTCGGGGCCCCAGGGGTTGGGCCTCTGGATGGGGTGTTGGGGCCCCCAGGGGTTGGGCCCCTGGAGCTATGGTTCGGGACCCCATGGGTTGGGCCCCTGGACCTGGTGTTGGGGCCCCCAGGGGTTGAGCCCCTGGAGCTATGGTTCGGGCCCCCAGGGGTTGGGCCCTTGGCGCTGGTGTTGGGGCTCACAGGGGTTGTGCCCCTGGAGCTCTGGTTCGGGCCCCTAGGGGTTGGGCCCCTGGAGCCATGGTTCGGGCCCCCAGGGTTTGGGCCCCTGGAGCTGGTGTTGGGGACCCCAGGGGTTGGGCCCCTGGAGCTAGGGTTCGAGCCCCCAGGGGTTGGGCCCCTGGAGCTGGTGTTGGGGCCCCCAGGGTTTGGACTTCTGAAGCTATGGTTCGGGCCCCCAGGGTTTGGGCCCCTGGAGCTATGGTTCAGGCCCCCAGGGGTTGGGTCCTTGGAGCTGGTGTTGGATCCCCCAGGGGTTTGGGGCCTGGAGCTGGTGCTGGGGCCCCCCAGGGGTTCGGCCCCTGGAGCTGGTGTTGGGGCCCCCAGGGTTTCGGTCCCTGGAGCTATGGGTCGGGCCCCCAGGGGTTGGACCCCTGTTGCTGGTGTTGCGGCCCCCAGGGGTTCGGCACCTGGAGCTATGGTTCAGGCCCCCAGGGGTTGGGACCCTGGAGCTGGTGTTGGGGCCCCCAGGGGTTGGGCCCCTGGAGTTATGGTTCGGGCCAAAGGGGTTGGGCCCCTGGATCTATGGTTCGGGCCCCCAGGGGTTGGGCCCCTGGAGCTGGTGTTGGGGCCCCCAGGGGTTGGGCCCCTGGAGCTATGGTTCGGGCCCCCAGGGGTTGGGCCCCTGCAGCTGGTGTTGGGTCCCCCAGGGGTTGGGCCCCTGGAGCTGGTGTTGGGGCCCCCCAGGGGTTGGGTCCCTGGAGCTGGTGTTGGGGCCCCCAGGTGTTCTGTCCCTGGAGCTATGTTTCAGGCCCCAAGGGGTTGGGCCCCTGGAGCTATGGTTCGGGCCACCAGGGGTTGGGCCCTTGGAGCTGGTGTTGGGGTCCCCACGGGTTGGGCCCCTGGAGCTATGGTTCGGGCCCCCAGGGGTTGGGCCCCTGGAGCTAATGGCTCGGGCCCCCAGGGGTTGGGCTTCTGTAGCTGGTGTTGAGGCCCTCAGGGGTTTGAACCTGGAGCTATGGTTCGGTCCCCCAGGAGTTGGGCCCCTGGAGCTGGTGTTGGGGCCCCCAGGGGTTGGGCCCCTGGAGCTATGGTTCGGGACCCCAGGGGTTGGGCCCCTGGAGCTATGGTTCGGGCCCCCAGGGGTTGGGCCCCTGGAGCTGATGTTGGGGCCCCAGGGGTTGGGCCCCTGGAGCTATGGTTCGGGCCCCCAGGGGTTGGGCCCCTGGAGCTGATGTTGGGGCCCCCAGGGGTTTGGCCCCTGGAGCTATGGTTCGGGCCCCCAGGGGTTGAGCCCCTAGAGCTATGGTTCGGGCCACCAGGGGTTGGGCCCCTGGAGCTGGTGTTGGGGCCCGCAGGGGTTGGGCCCCTGGAGCTATGGAACGGGCCCCCAGGGGTTGGGCCCTTGGAGCTGGTGTTGGGGCCCCCAAGGGTTGGGCCCCTGGAGCTATGGTTCGGGCCCCCAGTGGTTGGGCCCCTGGAGCTGGTGTTGGGGTCCCCCAAGGGTTGGGCCCCTGGAGCTGGTGTTTGGGCCCCCAGGGGTTGGGCCCCTGGAGCTATGGTTCGGGCCCCCAGGGGTTGGGCACTGGAGCTGTTGTTGGGGCCCCAAGGGGTTGGGCCCCTGGATCTATGGTTCGGGCCCCCAGGGGTTAGGCAACTGGAGCTGTTGTTGGGGCCCCAAGGGGTTGGGCCCCTGGATCTATGGTTCGGGCCCCCAGGTGTTGGGCCCCTGGTGCTGGTGTTGAGGCCCCCAGGGGTTGGCCCCTGGAGCTATGGTTCGGGCCCGCAGGGGTTGGGCCCCTGGAGCTATTGTTGGGGCTCCCAGGGGTTGGGCCCCTGGAGCTGGTGTTGGGGCCAGCAGGGCTTCGGCCCCTGGAGCTGCTGTTGGGGCCCCCAGGGGTTGGGCCCCTGGAGCTGGTGTTGGGGTCCCCAGGGGTTGGGCCCCTGGAGCTATGGTTCGGGCCCCCAGGGGTTGGGCCCCTGGAGCTGGTGTTGGGGCTCCCAGGGGTTGGGCCCCTGGAGCTATGGTACGGGCTCCCAGGGGTTGTGCCCCTGGAGCTGGTGTTGTGGCTCCCAGGGGATGGGCCCCTGGAGCTATGGTTCGGGTCCCCAGGTGATGGGCCCCTGGAGCTGGTGTTGGGGCCCCCAGGGGTTGGACCCCTGGAGCTATGGTTCGGGCCCCCTGGGGTTGGGCGCCTGGAGCTGGTGTAGGGGCCTCCAGATGTTGGGCTCCCTGGAGCTATGGTTCGGGCCCCCAGGGGTTGGGCCCCTGGAGCTGGTGTTGGGGCCCCCCAGGGGTTGGGCCCCTGGAGCTATGGTTCGGGCCCCCAGGTGTTGGGCCCCTGGAGCTATGGTTCGGGCCCCCAGGGGTTATGGCCCCTGGAGCTGGTGTTGGAGCCCCCAGGGGTTGGGCCCCTGGAGCTATGGTTCGGGCCCCCAGGGGTTGGAGCCCCTGGAGCTGGTGTTGGGGCCCCCAGGGTTGGGTCCCTGGAGCTATGGTTCGGGCCCACAGGGCTTGGGCCCCTGGAGCTGGTGTTGGGGCCCCCAGGGGTTGGGCCCCTGGAGCTATGGTTCGGGCCCCCAGGGGTTGGGCCCCTGGAGCTATGGTTCGGGCCCCCAGGGGTTGGGCCCCTGTAGCTATGGTTCAGACTCCCAGGGGTTGGGCCCTGGAGCTGGTGTTGGGGCCCCCAGGGGTTGGGCCCCTGTAGCTATGGTTCGGGCCCCCAGTGGTTGGGCCCCTGGAGCTATGGTTCGGGCCCCCAGGGGTTGGGACCCTGGAGCTGGTGTTGGGGCCCCCAGGGTTTGGGCCCCTGGAGCTGGTGTTGGGGCCCCCAGGGTTTGGGCCCCTGGAGCTACGGTTTGGGCCTGCAGGAGTTGGGTCCATGGAGCTATGGTTCGGGCCCCCAGGGGTTGAGCCCCTGGATCTGGTGCTGGGGCCCCCAGGGGTTCGGCCCCTGGAGCTATGGCTCGGGCCCCCAGGGGTTGGGCCCCTGGAGCTATGGTTCGGGCCCCCAGGGGTTGGGCCCGTGCAGCTGGTGTTGGGGCCCCCAGGGGTTGGGCCCCTGGAGCTGGTGTTGGGGCCCCCAGGGGTGGGGCCCCTGGAGCTATGGTTCGGGCCCCCAGGGGTTGGGGCCCTGGAGCTATGGTTCGGGCCCCCAGGGGTTGGGCCCCTGGAGCTGGTGTTGGGGCCCCCTGGGATGGGCTCCTGGAGCTATGGTTCGGGCCCCCAGGGGTTGGGCCCCTGGAGCTATGGTTCGGGGCCCCAGGGGTTGGGCCTCTGGATGGGGTGTTGGGGCCCCCAGGGGTTGGGCCCCTGGAGCTATGGTTCGGGACCCCATGGGTTGGGCCCCTGGATCTGGTGTTGGGGCCCCCAGGGGTTGGGCCCCTGGAGCTGGTGTTCGGGCCCCCAGGAGTTGAGCCCCTGGAGCTATGGTTCGGGCCCCCAGGGGTTGGGCCCTTGGCGCTGGTGTTGGGGCTCACAGGGGTTGTGCCCCTGGAGCTATGGTTCGGGCCCCCAGGGGTTGGGCCCCTGGAGCCATGGTTCGGGCCCCCAGGGGTTGGGCCCCTGGAGCTGGTGTTGGGGACCCCAGGGGTTGGGCCCCTGGAGCTAGGGTTCGAGCCCCCAGGGGTTGGGCCCCTGGAGCTGGTGTTGGGGCCCCCAGGGTTTGGACTTCTGAAGCTATGGTTCGGGCCCCCAGGGTTTGGGCCCCTGGAGCTATGGTTCAGGCCCCCAGGGGTTGGGTCCTTGGAGCTGGTGTTGGATCCCCCAGGGGTTTGGGGCCTGGAGCTGGTGCTGGGGCCCCCCAGGGGTTCGGCCCCTGGAGCTGGTGTTGGGGCCCCCAGGGTTTCGGTCCCTGGAGCTATGGGTCGGGCCCCCAGGGGTTGGACCCCTGTTGCTGGTGTTGCGGCCCCCAGGGGTTCGGCACCTGGAGCTATGGTTCAGGCCCCCAGGGGTTGGGACCCTGGAGCTGGTGTTGGGGCCCCCAGGGGTTGGGCCCCTGGAGTTATGGTTCGGGCCCAAAGGGGTTGGGCCCCTGGATCTATGGTTCGGGCCCCCAGGGGTTGGGCCCCTGGAGTTGGTGTTGGGGCCCCCAGGGGTTGGGCCCCTGGAGCTATGGTTCGGGCCCCCAGGGGTTGGGCCCCTGCAGCTGGTGTTGGGTCCCCCAGGGGTTGGGCCCCTGGAGCTGGTGTTGGGGCCCCCCAGGGGTTGGGTCCCTGGAGCTGGTGTTGGGGCCCCCAGGTGTTCTGTCCCTGGAGCTATGTTTCAGGCCCCAAGGGGTTGGGCCCCTGGAGCTATGGTTCGGGCCCCCAGGGGTTGGGTACCTGGAGCTATGGTTCGGGCCACAGGGGTTGGGCCCCTGGAGCTGATGTTGGGGCCCCCAGGGGTTGGGCCCCTGGAGCTATGGTTCTGCCCAAAGGGGTTGGGCCCCTGAAGCTGGTGTTGGGGCCCTCAGGGGTTGGGCCCCTGGAGCTGGTGTTAGGGCCCCCAGGGGTTGGGCCCCTGGAGCTATAGTTCGTGCCCCCAGGGGTTGGGCCCCTGGAACTGATGTTGGGGCCCCCAGGGGTGGGGCCCCTGGAGCTGGTGTTAGGGCCCCCAGGGGTTGGGCCCCTGGAGCTGGTGTTGGGGCCCCCATTGGTTGGGCCCCTGGAGCTATGGTTCGGGCCCCCAGGGGTTGGGCCCCTGGAGGTGGTGTTTGGGAACCCAGGGGTTGGGCCCCTGGAGCAGGTGTTGGAGCCCCCAGGGATTGGGCCCCTGGAGCTATGGTTCAGGCCCCCAGGGATTGGCCACCTGTAGCTGGTGTTCGGGCCCCGAGGGGTTGGGCCCCTGGAGCTATGGTTCGGGCCCCCAGGGGTTGGACCCCTGGAGGTACGGTTCGGGCAACGAGGGGATGGGCCCCTGGAGCTGATGTAGGGCCCCCAGGGGTTCGGCCCCTGAAGCTATGGTTCGGGCCCCAAGGGGTTGGGCCCCTGGAGATACGGTTTGGCCCCCAGTTTTGGGTCCCTGGAGCTATGGTTCGGGCCCCCAGGGGCTGGGCCCCTGTCGCTGGTGTTGGGGCCCCCAGGGGTTGGGCCCCTGGATCTATGGATCGGGCCCCCACGGGTTGGGCCCCTGGAGCTATGGTCCTTGCCCCCAGGGTTTGGGCCCCTGGAGCTGGTGTTGGGGCCCCCAGGGGTTGGGCCCCTGGAGCTGGTGTTCGGGCCCCCAGGGGCTGAGCCCCTGGAGCTATGGTTCGGGCCCCCAGGTTTTGGGCCCTTGGAGCTGGTGTTGGGGCCCCCAGGGGTTGGGCCCCTGCAGCTGGTGTTGGGGCCCCCAGGGGTGGGGCCCCTGGAGCTGGTGTTGGGGCCCCCAGGGGTTGGGCCCCTGGAGCTATGGTTCGGGCCCCCAGGGGTTGGGGCCCTGGAGCTATGGTTCGGGCCTCCAGGGATTGGGCCCCTGGAGCTGTTGTTGGGGCCCCCAGGGGTTGGGCCCCTGGAGCTATGGTTGGGGCCCCCAGGGTTTGGGCGCTTGGAGCTGGTGTTGGGTCCCCCAGGGGATTCGGGCCTGGAGCTGGTGCTGGGGTCCACCAGGGGTTGGGCCCCTGGAGCTTGTGTTGGGGCACCCAGGGGTTCGGTCCCTGGAGCTATGGTTCGGGCTCCCAGGGGTTGAGCCCCTGGAGCTGGTGTTGGGGCCCCCAGAGGTTCGGCCCCTGGAGCTATGGTTCGGGCCCCCAGGGGTTGGGACCCTGGAGCTTGTGTTGGGGCCCCCAGGGGTTGGGACCCTGGAGTTATGGTTCGGGCCCAAAGGAATTGGGCCCCTGGATCTATGGTTCGGGCCCCCAGGGGTTGGGACCCTGGAGCTGGTGTTGGGGCCCCCAGGGGTTGGGCCCCTGGAGCTATGGTTCGGGCCCCCAGGGGTTGGGCCCCTGGAGCTGGTGTTGGGGCCCCCAGGAACTGGGCCCCTGGAGCTATGGTTCAGGCCCCCAGGGATTGGGCCCCTGTTGCTGGTGTTGGGGCCCCGAGGGGTTGGGCCCCTGGAGCTATGGTTCGGGCCCCCAGGGGTTGGGCCCCTGGAGCTATGGTTCGGGCCACCTTGGGTTGGGCCCCTGGAGCTGATGTTGGGGCCCCCAGGGGTTGGGTCCCTGGAGCTATGGTTCGGGCCCCCAGGGGTTGGGCCCCTGGAGCTGGTTTTGGGGCTCCCAGGAGTTGGGCCCCTGGAGATATGGTTCGGGCTCCCAGGGGTTGGGCCCCTGGAGCTGGTGTTGGGGCCCCCAGGGGATGGGCCCCTCGAGCTATGGTTCGGGTCCCCAGGGGATGGGCCCCTGGAGCTGGTGTTGGGGCCCCCAGGGGTTGGACCCCTGGAGCTATGGTTTGGGCCCCCAGGGGTTGGGCGCCTGTAGCTGGTGTAGGGGCCTACAGGGGTTGGGTCCCTGGAGCTATGATTCGGGCCCCCAGGGGTTGGGCCCATGGAGCAATGGCTCGGGCCCCCAGGGGTTGGGCCCCTGGAGCTGGTGTTGAGGCCCTCAGGGGTTGGACCCCTGGAGATATGGTTCGTTCCCCCAGGGATTGGGCCCCTGGAGCTGGTGTTGGGGCCCCCAGGGGTTGGGCCCCTGGAGCTATGGTTCGGACCCTAGGGTTTGGGCCCCTGGAGCTATGGTTCGGACCCCCAGGGGTTGGGCCCCTGGAGCTGATGTTGGGGCGCCCAGGGGTTGGGCCCCTGGAGCTATGGTTCAGGCCCCCAGGGGTTGGGCCCCTGGAGCTGATGTTGGGGCCCCCAGGGGTTGGGCCCTGGAGTTATGGTTCGGGCCCCCAGGGGTTGAGCCCCTAGAGCTATGGTTCGGGCCACCAGGGGTTGGGCCCCTGGAGCTGGTGTTGGGGCCCGCAGGGGTTGGGCCCCTGGAGCTATGGTTCGGGCCCCCAGGGGTTGGGCCCTTGGAGCTGGTGTTGGCGCCCCCAAGGGTTGGGCCCCTGGAGCTATGGTTCGGGCCCCCAGTGGTAGGGCCCCTGGAGCTGGTGTTGGGGTCCCCAAGGGTTGGGCCCCTGGAGCTGGTGTTTGGGCCCCCAGGGGTTGGGCCCCTGGAGCTATGGTTCGGACCCCCAGGGGTTAGGCAACTGGAGCTGTTGTTGGGGCCCCAAGGGGTTGGGCCCCTGGATCTATGGTTCGGGCCCCCAGGGGTTAGGCAACTGGAGCTGTTGTTGGGGCCCCAAGGGGTTGGGCCCCTGGATCTATGGTTCGGGTCCCCAGGGGTTGGGCCCCTGGTGCTGGTGTTGAGGCCCCCAGGGGTTGGCCCCTGGAGCTATGGTTCGGGCCCGCAGGGGTTGGGCCCCTGGAGCTATTGTTGGGGCTCCCAGGGGTTGGGCCCCTGGAGCTGGTGTTGGGGCCCTCAGGGGTTGGGCCCCTGGAGCTGGTGTTGGGGTCCCCAGGGGTTGGGCCCCTGGAGCTATGGTTCGGGCCCCCAGGGGTTGGGCCCCTGGAGCTGGTGTTGGGGCTCCCAGGGGTTGGGCCCCTGGAGCTATGGTACGGGCTCCCAGGGGTTGTGCCCCTGGAGCTGGTGTTGTGGCTCCCAGGGGATGGGCCCCTGGAGCTATGGTTCGGGTCCCCAGGTGATGGGCCCCTGGAGCTGGTGTTGGGGCCCCCAGGGGTTGGACAACTGGAGCTATGGTTCGGGCCCCCTGGGGTTGGGCGCCTGGAGCTGGTGTAGGGGCCTCCAGATGTTGGGTCCCTGGAGCTATGGTTCGGGCCCCCAGGGGTTGGGCCCCTGGAGCTGGTGTTGGGGCCCCCAGGGGTTGGGCCCCTGGAGCTATGGTTCGGGCCCCCAGGTGTTGGGCCCCTGGAGCTATGGTTCGGGCCCCCAGGGGTTGGGCCCCTGGATGGGGTGCTGGGGCCCCCAGTGGTTGGGCCCCTGGAGCTATGGTTCGGGCCCCCAGGGGTTGAGCCCCTGGAGCTGGTGTTGGGGCCCCCAGGTTTGGGTCCCTGGAGCTATGGTTCAGGCCCACACGGGCTGGGCCCCTGGAGCTGGTGTTGGGGCCCCCAGGGGTTGGGCCCCTGGAGCTATGGATCGGGCCCCCAGGGGTTGGGCCCCTGGAGCTATGGTTCGTGCCCCCAGGGGTTGGGCCCCTGTAGCTATGGTTCAGGCCCCCAGGGGTTGGGCCCTTGGAGCTGGTGTTGGGGCCCCCAGGGGTTGGGCCCCTGTAGCTATGGTTCGGGCCCCCAGTGGTTAGGCCCCTGGAGCTATGGGTTCGGGCCCCAGGGGTTGGGACCCTGGAGCTGGTGTTGGGGCCCCCAGGGGTTTGGGCCCCTGGAGCTGGTGTTGGGGCCCCCAGGGGTTGGGCCCCTGGAGCTACGGTTTGGGCCTGCAGGAGTTGGGTCCCCTGGAGCTATGGTTCGGGCCCCCAGGGTTTGAGCCCCTGGAGCTGGTGCTGGGGCCCCCAGGGGTTCGGGCCCCTGGAGCTAGGTGCTCGGGCCCCCAGGGGTTGGGCCCCTGGAGCTATGGTTCGGGCCCCCAGGGGTTGGGCCCGTGCAGCTGGTGTTGGGGCCCCCAGGGGTTGGGCCCCTGGAGCTGGTGTTCGGGCCCCCAGGGGTTGGAGCCCCTGGAGCTATGGTTCGGGCCCCCAGGGGTTGGGCCCTTGGAGCTGGTGTTGGGGCCCCCAGGGGTTGGGCCCCTGCAGCTGGTGTTGGGGCCCCCAGGGGTTGGGACCCTGGAGCTATGGTTCGGGCCCCCAGGGGTTGGGCCCCTGGAGCTATGGTTCGGGCCCCCAGGGGTTGGGCCCCTGGAGCTATGGTTCGGGCCCCCAGGGGTTGGGCCCCTGGAGCTGGTGTTGTGGCCCCCAGGGGATGGGCTCCTGGAGCTATGGTTCGGGCCCCCAGGGGTTGGGCCCCTGGAGCTATGGTTCGGGGCCCCAGGGATTGGGCCCCTGGAGCTGGTGTAGGGGCCCCCAGGGGTTGGGTCCCTGAAGCTATGGTTCGGGCCCCCAGGGGTTGGGCCCTTGGAGCTGGTGTTGGGGCTCACAGGGGTTGTGCCCCTGGAGCTATGGTTCGGGCCCCCAGGGGTTGGGCCCCTGGAGCCATGGTTCGGGCCCCCAGGGGTTGGGCCCCTGGAGCTGGTGTTGAGGACCCCAGGGGTTGGGTCCCCTGGAGCTATGGTTAGTGCCCCCAGGGGTTGGGCCCCTGGAGCTGGTGTTGGGGCCCCCAGGGTTGGGACCCCTGGAGCTATGGTTCGGGCCCCCAGGGTTTGGGCCCCTGGAGCTATGGTTCAGGCCCCCCGGGGTTGGGCCCCTGGAGCTGGTGTTGGGTCCCCCAGGGGTTTGGGGCCTGGAGCTGGTGCTGGGGCCCCCCAGGGGTTCGGCCCCTGGAGCTGGTGTTGGGGCCCCCAGGGGTTCGGTCCCTGGAGCTATGGTTCGGGCCCCCAGGGGTTGGACCCCTGTTGCTGGTGTTGGGGCCCCCAGGGGTTCGGGCACCTGGAGCTATGGTTCAGGCCCCCAGGGGTTGGGACCCTGGAGCTGGTGTTGGGGCCCCAGGGGTGGGGCCCCTGGAGTTATGGTTCGGGCCCAAAGGGGTTGGGCCCCTGGATCTATGGTTTGGGCCAACAGGGGTTGGGCCCCTGGAGCTGGTGTTTGGGCCCCCAGGGGTGGGCCCCTGGAGCTATGGTTCGGGCCCCAGGGGTTGGGCCCCTGCAGCTGGTGTTGGGTCCCCCAGGGGTTGGGCCCCTGGAGCTGGTGTTGGGGCCCCCCAGGGGTTGGGTCCCTGGAGCTGGTGTTGGGGCCCCCAGGTGTTCGGTCCCTGGAGCTATGTTTCAGGCCCCCAGGGGTTGGGCCCCTGGAGCTATGGTTCGGGCTCCCAGGGGTTGGGCACCTGGAGCTATGGTTCGGGCCACAGGGGTTGGGCCCCTGGAGCTGATGTTGGGGCCCCCAGGGGTTGGGCCCCTGGAGCTATGGTTCTGCCCAAAGGGGTTGGGCCCCTGGAGCTGGTGTTGGGGCGCTCAGGGGTTGGGCCCCTGGAGCTGGTATTAGGGCCCCCAGGGGTTGGGCCCCTGGAGCTATAGTTCGTGCCCCCAGGGGTTGGGCCCCTGGAACTGATGTTGGGGCCCCCAGGGGTGGGGCCCCTGGAGCTGGTGTTAGGGCCCCCAGGGGGTTGGGCCCCTGGAGCTGGTGTTGGGGGCCCCCATTGGTTGGGCCCTGGAGCTATGGTTCGGGCCCCCAGGGGTTGGGCCCCTGGAGCTGGTGTTTGGGAACCCAGGGGTTGGGCCCCTGGAGCTGGTGTTGGGCCCCGCAGGGATTGGGCCCCTGGAGCTATGGTTCAGGCCCCCAGGGATTGGGCCACCTGGAGCTGGTGTTCGGGCCCCGAGGGGTTGGGCCCCTGGAGCTATGATTCGGGCCCCCAGGGGTTGGACCCCTGGAGGTACGGTTCGGGCAACGAGGGTTTGGGCCCCTGGAGCTGGTGTTGGGGCCCCCAGGGGTTGGGCCCCTGGAGCTGCTGTTCGGGCCCCCAGGGGCTTGGGCCCCTGGAGCTATGGTTCGGGCCACCAGGGTTTGGGCCCCTGGAGCTGGTGTTGGGGCCCCCCAGGGGTTGGGCCCCTGCAGCTGGTGTTGGGGCCCCCAGGGGTTGGGCCCCTGGAGCTGGTGTTGGGGCCCCCAGGGGTTGGGCCCCTGGAGCGATGGTTGGGGCCCCCAGGGGTTGGGCCCCTGGAGCTATGGTTCGGGCCTCCAGGGGTTGGGCCCCTGGAGCTGTTGTTGGGGCCCCCAGGGGTTGGGCCCCTGGAGCTATGGTTGGGGCCCCCAGGGTTTGGGCGCTTGGAGCTGGTGTTGGGTCCCCCAGGGGATTCGGGCCTGGAGCTGGTGCTGGGGTCCACCAGGGGTTGGGCCCCTGGAGCTTGTGTTGGGGCCCCCAGGGGTTCGGTCCCTGGAGCTATGGTTCGGGCTCCCAGGGGTTGAGCCCCTGGAGCTGGTGTTCGGGCCCCAGGGGTTCGGCCCCTGGAGCTATGGTTCGGGCCCCCAGGGGTTGGGACCCTGGAGCTTGTGTTGGGGCCCCCAGGGGTTGGGACCCTGGAGTTATGGTTCGGGCCCAAAGGAATTGGGCCCCTGGATCTATGGTTCGGGCCCCCAGGGGTTGGGACCCTAGAGCTGGTGTTGGGGCCCCCAGGGGTTGGGCCCTGGAGCTATGGTTCGGGCCCCCAGGGGTTGGGCCCCTGGAGCTGGTGTTGGGGCCCCCAGGAACTGGGCCCCTGGAGCTATGTTTCAGGCCCCCAGGGATTGGGCCCCTGTTGCTGGTGTTGGGGCCCCGAGGGGTTGGGGCCCCTGGAGCTATGGTTCGGGCCCCCAGGGGTTGGGCCCCTGGAGCTATGGTTCGGGCCACCTTGGGTTGGGCCCCTGGAGCTGATGTTGGGGCCCCCAGGGGTTGGGTCCCTGGAGCTATGGTTCGGGCCCCCATGGGTTGGGCCCCTGGAGCTGGTTTTGGGGCTCCCAGGAGCTGGGCCCCTGGAGATAGGGTTCGGGCTCCCAGGGGTTGGGCCCCTGGAGCTGGTGTTGGGGCCCCCAGGGGATGGGCCCCTGGAGCTATGGTTCGGGTCCCCAGGGGATGGGCCCCTGGAGCTGGTGTTGGGGCCCCCAGGGGTTGGACCCCTGGAGCTATGGTTTGGGCCCCCAGGGGTTGGGCGCCTGGAGCTGGTGTAGGGGCCTACAGGGGTTGGGTCCCTGGAGCTATGGTTCGAGCCCCCCAGGGGTTGGGCCCCTGGAGCTGGTGTTGGGGCCCCCAGGGGTTGGGCCCCAGGAGCTATGGTTCGGGCCCCCAGGGGTTGGGCCCCTGGAGCTGGTGTTGGGGCCCCCAGTGGTTGGGCCCCTGGAGCTATGGTTCGGGCCCCCAGGTGTTGGGCCCCTGGAGCTATGGTTCGGGCCCCCAGGGGTTGGGCCCCTGGAGCTGGTGTTGGGGCCCCCAGGGGTTGGGTCCCTGGAGCTCGTGTTGGGGCCCCCAGGGGTTGGGCCCCTGGAGCTACGGTTTGGGCCCCCAGGTTTGGGTCCCTGGAGTTATGGTTCGGGCCCCCACGAGCTGGGCCCCTGGAGCTGGTGTTGGGGCCCCCAGGGGTTGGGACCCTGGAGCTGGTGTTCGGGCCCCCAGGGGTTGAGCCCCTGGACCTATGGTTCGGGCCCCCAGGGGTTTTGCCCTTGGAGCTGGTGTTGGTGCCCCCAGGGGTTGGGCCCCTGGAGCTATGGTTCGGACCCCCAGGGGATGGGCCCCTGGAGCTGGTGTTGGGGCCCCCAGGGGTTGGGCCCTTGGAGCTATGGTTCGGGCCCCCAGGGGTTGGGACCCTGGAGCTGGTGTTGGGGCCCCCAGGGGTTGGGCCCCTGGAGCTCGTGCTGAGGCCCCCAGGGGTTGGGCCCCTGGAGGATGGTTCGGGCCCCCAGGGGTTGGGCCCCTGGAGCTGGTGTTGGGGCCACCGGTGGTTGGACCCCTGGAGCTATGGTTCGGGCCCCCAGGGGTTGGGCTCCTGGAGCTGGTGTTGGGGCCCCCAGGGGTTGGGCCCCTGGAGCTATGGTTCGGGCCCCCAGGGTTTGGGGCCCCTGGAGCTGGTTTTGGGGCCCCCAGGGGTTGGGCCCCTGGAGTTATGGTTCGGGCTCCCAGGGGTTGGGCCCCTGGATCTGGTGTTGGGGCCCCCAGGGGTTGGGCCCCTGGATCTGGTGTTGGGGCCCCCAGGGGTTGGGACCCTAGAGCTATGGTTCAGGCCCCCAGGGGTTGGGCCCCTGGAGCTGGTGTTGGGGCCCCCAGGGGTTGGGACCCTGGAGCTGGTGTTGGGGGCCCCAGGGGTTGTGTCCCTGGAGCTATGGTTCGGGCCCCCAGGGGTTGGGCCCCTGGAGCTGGTGTTGGGGCCCCCACTGGTTGGGCCCCTGGTGCTCGTGCTGAGGCCCCCAGGGGTTGGGCCCCTGGAGGATGGTTCGGGCCCCCAGGGGTTGGGCCCCTGGAGCTGGTGTTGGGGCAACCGGTGGTTGGACCCCTGGAGCTATGGTTCGGGCCCCCAGGGGTTGGGCCCCTGGAGCTGGTGTTGGGGCCCCCAGGGATTGGGCCCCTGGAGCTATGGTTCGGGCCCCCAGGGTTTGGGCCCCTGGAGCTGGTGTTGGGGGCCCCCAGGGGTTGGGCCCCTGGAGCTATGGTTCGGGCTCCCAGGGGTTGGGCCCCTGGATCTGGTGTTGGGGCCCCCAGGGGTTGGGCCCCTGGATCTCGTGTTGGGGCCCCCAGGGGTTGGGCCCCGGGAGCTAGGGGTCGGTGGCCCAGGGGTTGGGGCCCCTGGATGCTGGTGGTTCGGGGCACCTCCGGGGATTGGGCCACTGGAGCTATGGTTCCGGGCCTCACAGGTTGTGGGTCCCCTGGAGCTGTATTTGGGAGCATCCAAGGGGTTGGGGCCCCTGGCAGCTAGGTATTTTCGGGCACCCAGGGGTTCGGTCCCCTGGAGCTATGGTTCCGTGGCCCCCAGGGGTTGGGCCCATGGAGGTAGGTGTTGGGGCACCCAGGGGTGATGGGACCCTGGAGATATGGTTCGGGGCCAACAGGGATTGGGAACCCTGGAGCTGGTGTTGGGGCCCCCCAGGGGTTGTGACCCTGGAAGCTATGGTCGGGCACTCCAGGGGTTGGGCCCCTAGTGCTGGTGTTTGGTGTTCCTCCAGGGGTTGGGCCCCTGGAGCTGGCGTTGTTGGGGTCCCCCTAGAGGATTGCGGCACCCTGGAGCTATGGGTTCGGCCCCCAGGGGTTTGGGCCCCTGGGAGCTGGTG